>NW_020273614.1:0-225605 GCF_003268045.1 Sipha flava | reverse complement strand
AGACCCATACATATCCAAAAGTCAGATAACAATGACTGGCCCGAACCGGCACGGCGTGTATTAATTGAACACATACAACGAAATCTATGGTTGTGAATTACTGTGTGATACACAAAAGTAGCTTCGCGGACGGCTAACAAATCATTTTCAGTAGGAACCAAAGCAGAAAAATAGTTGGAAACTTTAACAGATTGAACCGATGATCTTGTAGCTAACTTATGTTTTTGCGTTTTGAGATGATCGTTTATATCCGATCGTCCACCATGACTTACTGAAAAAGTTCCATGGCAAGTTGTACACTGTACATTGAAATCGTCAGTAGTTTAATAAATGGGAAATCATTTTGCAACTTTTCGTTAAAAAGACAAAATCTTTTAGGTGGTATAGTCACTACGTAAAAAAATGAACTGTATAAAATTACCAATAACCTGCAAGTACAAAGTTAGGAAAAGTTAATGATTAAAAATTAACATTTTTACAATCATCATTATACCATTTGCCTCATTTAATTTATAATAATAAATTAATATAAAATTTAGATATCTGAGATTTAATGGTTAAGGGGATAGTGGGGGGCATAGCCCTACTAGAACGATAGCACAAACTTATATCTCAATCCCACCTCAGAACCAATTCAAAATTACGCCACTGGCAGGTACGGGCCTACGGAGTTGATCTACCTTGTAACACCAGTGTCGTGAGTTCGCTACAAGCAGCTGCGGGTAAGAACGCGAAGCGCCGCGACGGGCGACAGCAATGGTAATAATAATAATAATAATAATGTTGATTATCGGACGTCCGCACGGTTTCCCTCCAATTCTCGGCGACCACAACAAGGAAAAAAAACGCGCGTGCTCGCAGCCGCGGTGGCAACATGACGTCACGATCGGCTCGTCCGCCCGTCTAGCTCGTTCGCGGCAGCGGCGTAACGCGCATAAACACACAAACAGTGCGCTTTGTGTCCACCGTCGGCTTTTGTTGTACGCCCGGGTTTCCCGCCATTCGCTATAAATTATCACTGCCGTCCGTGACCGTGGCCTGCATACACGGGTTCTATTTATTTATTTATTTTTTTCCTTCCAGTCTTAACGATACACTCCGCAATAGCACCAATATCAAAATAACATAACAATTATTACGTACGTAATTAATAACGATTTGTTATTTTTTACGCGTGTGCGATTTTTCATTCGGGCGTTCGAGCGCAACGCATAAGTTTCGACGCCACCGCCGTTGCCACTGTGCCGCCGTCGTCAAGTTACATGTAATATAACCAACAAGGACGCGTGTCGTTTATCACGCCGGTCGCGTGCGCCCGCCTATTTATACCCAATATTTCCAACTACGCGGTCAGTGTGCGTGTTAGTTGGTGGTCGTGGTCAGCGACGTTGTAGTGGTGACCGAGGGGATATCGAGACGCGATGGGCGTACCGGTGGACGAAGACATTTACAACAGCAAGTATGTGGAGCTATGCAAGGGTCTCAACTTGGACAAGAATGCCGCCAGTCGAGCGTGGGAGACGTATCTAGCCGTTAGGGAGAACTATTCATTGGACGTATGCTTTAATTTTTTTATTTAATACTCTCACTGTACTTATCTTTACAACTATGCGCTGTAGGGTGATCCGAGTCATTGGTTGGCTTGCGCCATTTATGTGGCATGTCGTAACGTCACTGAACATACAGTCGGAGACAGTGAGACTTTGATTGAGGGCAATCTAGTTAGTTTGACAAGACTTCTGCGTCTGTGTAATATTAGGTATATATTTAGTGAGGAATAAAATATTCTTAAATGTTGTGTTGCATTTTATGTGATTATTAAATTTATTTAGCCTCATAAATTTTATTGGAAAAAGCAAGAAATGGGCTGATATGATCAATATGCCACCAGAATTACGTCGTAAGATCGATAAATTAGAAAAAAATTTTGCCGTTTCAATGGTTATATTTAAAAAATTCCAACCTATTTTTGAAGCTATGTTTAACAACACTAAAGATGAGCAAACAAAAGTCCGTTGCTCTAAAAAGCAAAAGTTTGTACTAATTTAAATTTATTAATGAATCGCTTCTTAAATGTATTGGAAATATTTATAGGGTAACATGTTCATCTTCTAAACTTTTTGAGTTTTGTTGGACATTATTTGTTGTCGCTAAATCCGAATTTCCAGATTTGAGTGAAAATTTGGTCAATTCTTATCATTTATTGTTAGCTTGTTGTGATTATGTGTATACAAATGTTCTTATGGCTGATTTAAGATATTTACTTAATAAATCTTTTGGAGGTAATTAATAATTATAAATTATTTGTATTATGAATTTATTAATGGTTTTTTTCTTAGGCTTGCCTAATGATTTTGAAGCCAATTCTTACGTTCCACCTTCTAAACCAATTTGCATTATTGATTATTTATGCCAACATTATGATGGTATAACTACTGATGCTAAAGTAATTAAAGAGTACTTTTGGAAAACTAATTTAAAAAAGTTAATTGAAAGAAAAGTAAATACCTAATTTTAAATTTATACATTTTTAGCCAAAAGTTTTTTTTTAATAATTTTTGTTTTATTAGGTTTTAAAAGGTGATCCTGACTTGAACTTACTTTTGGATATTATAAATTTTGATTTCAATTACAAAGCAATCAATAAACGATATGAACAGTATGTTTTGAGTGTTGGTGAATTTGATGAGCGAATATTCCTTTGTAAGAAACTACATAAAATTAATTTTATTCAATGTCATCTAGTTTTGGGGTTTATTTTATCTGTTAAAAAAAAAAAGAAAAAATATCTTCATTTCTGGTAATAAAATATTAATACTTAAATATACTCGGGGATTTTTTTTTTTATCAATTATGTGGTAAATTAAAGTTAATTGATATAAAATTTAATCTATGTTGAACAAATTTTATGCTTTAAATTGTCATTTTTATTCTATTATGATTTCATGATTTTTATATCATTAAGTTTATTAATTTAAAATATAAATTCATTATTTGAATAATAGTTTGTATTTATAAATATTTATAGCTGAAATTTTATAATTAAAGTATAAATTTAATATTATTTGTTATATAATTAGTCAATCAACTTGTTTTAAATGATTTACTATTTTTAGGCTGCCAATTAAAAAAATTTTATAAACATAAATTATTTCTTAATTTTCAATAAATATTAGCTTAAAATTTGTGTGTGTGTGTGTTTGTATGATTATTTTTTTATATATTTTTATTTTTAATGATAAAAAAAATTAGTTTTAAGAATTATTTTATATTATTAAATTTTAATTTTTTTAGCTGATAATGCCAATAATGAAATTGGAGCATCAAATGAATGTTCAACTGAAGATTTAGCCAAAGAAATGAAAAATCAAAAAGTATAAATAATGATGTATTTTCTATAATATTATATGTTATATACCCTTTGTTTGCTGTTTAGAATAATTTATTTAACCATCAAACACCTCTTACTGGTCGAAATCATTTAAAACCAAAAATTGATACATCTAATGAGAGCACTCCTGTAAAAAATGCATCGGAAATGGTATTCAAAATACAATCAATTTTATTAGATTGTCTACCTTTTCCATCTGATAAATTATATTCATTATTAAAGTAAATTCATTAATTTTTCTAATTTTATTATAATATATCAATTAATTTTTTTTTTTTTATTGTTATGACAGGTCATGTTCAGAAACTTTAAAATGTGATATTGAAGATCTAATTAATACTCTTGGAAATAAATTCTGTGCCCAATATTGTCAAATTGATCATAATTCTGCACTGCATAATGATTTTGCTGAAAAGAGATTGACTATTGCCAAGACATGGTTCTACAAGTTGTTTGAAAATATTATTGCTAAAGAAGCAAAAAATCCAAAATATGACATTAAAGTATGTATCATATAATTAATTTTAAGGATAACCCATACATTTATTATATTTAAATATATTTAAATTTTTCTAGTTGTTGATTTGCCATACTGTATTTCACGAAACACTCTTTGCATGTTGCTTAGAAATGGTTTTATTTTCTTACAATACACAACGTGCATTTCCTTGGGTTCTTAATGCTCTACAAATCCATCCTTATCATTTTTACAAAGTCATTGAAGTTATTGTTCGTGTAGAGGATAAATTACCTCGAGATATGATAAAGCACTTGATTAGTGTATGTTAAATTATTTAATATTTAACTTTTTTTTTTTGTGTATATTTTTATTGTTATCAATTTTTAATTTTTTCAGGTTGAAGAACAGGTTCTGGATAGTTTATCGTGGCAGTCTGAAAGTCCATTGTGGGATTTAATTGAAAAAAATAATAAACGAATCCCTCACTATGATGAAATTGCTTTAACTAATGTTGTTGGAAGCTCATCAATGTCTAATATAAACCAAAAAATTGAAAATAGTCGTTTTCCACATAAAGGTTGGTTTACATCAATATTTGTTATTTGACTAAATACAGTACCTATTTTATTTTATTTTTAAAAAAAATGTATTTTTAGAAAGCCCAGTTTCTGATAGATTTATTTCTCCAGCACCGGGTCAGCCTAATGTTATAAGACTTGGTAAACAAATTACTATGAATGAAAATAGGCAATACTTTTCTGCTACAACAAAAAATAATGGAGTTTCACCATCTAGTTTAACTGGTCCATTAAAAAAAATTGGTACTTTAGGATTATTTTTTAGAAAAGTAAGTAATAATTATATGATGTATTGGATTTAACTATAATTATTCTCCTAAATAATACACAATTAAGAAAAAATATTACAATTAATTTTTATTTTAAACACTATAATATTATAAATGTAAAGTTTATAACATTTTATATCATTTATTTTTATTTTTATTATACTTAAAATATTCTTCTTCTTGGTTTCGGCCTTTAAGACCATTCCGCTAAATACAAATCTTGCCATCTGTCCCTATCCTCTGCAGCTTCTTTCCATCTGATTCCTGGATCTATCATTTTTAAGTCCTTTTTAACACAGTCTTCCCACCTCAGTCTAGGTCTTCCTAGTGGTCTTTTACCTATTGGTTCATTCTCAATTGCCTGTCTAACTAGGGATCCTTGCTTACGCCAGGCATGGCCCCCCCCCCCCCAACTGAGTCTTCTTTTTGTGATCTCCTTAACTATGTCAGGTCTCTGAAACTGTCTTTTGAGTTCATCATTATATAACTTTCTCCATTCATTTGTTTCACTGTCAAAGACCGGTCCATACATTTTTCTTAAAACTTTCCTCTCGAAAACCCCTAGTCTCTGTTCTTCAGCTTTCCTCAATGCCCACATCTCAGAGCCATACAGGACAATAGGTCGTAATAATGTCATATACATTCTTATTTTTAAATTTTTAGAGATTGTCCTCGATTTTAGTATTTTTTCTAATCCATAATATCCCTCGTTAGCTAACTGTATTCTTGACGACACCTCTGTCTTAAGTTCATTATTTTGGGTGATAATCGATCCTAGATATTTGAATTGTGATACTTTCTTAAATTTATGTCCTTCTAGCTCAATATATTGTTCTAGTCTATAATTTCTGTTACTTCGACTGACAACCAAATATTCTGTCTTATCATCATTAATAGTTAAGCCTACTTTCTCCGCGGTCTTGATAAGTTTCTTTCCCAGACTTTTTATCACCTCAATATTATCTCCTAAGAGAGCAATATCATCTGCGTATGCTATGAGCCCTATTTTTACCTGACCTAGCTCAATTCCTTCCGAGATGTTCATTTCTCGAACTATTTTTTCCAGTACTAAGTTAAACATCACTGGAGATAGTGCATCGCCTTGTCGGAGACCTGTGTCACTCCCACGGGCTTTGATATTGTGTTTGCTATCTTGACTTTTATATCTGTCTGGCTGATGGTAGCTCCAATGAGGTTTACGGTTTTACTTGGAAATCTGAATTCTTTGAGTATATTCACTAGGCTTTCCCTATGAATAGAATCATAAGCTTTTTTAAAGTCCACAAACAATATGTGTACATCCTTATTATATTCTCAGCTTTTTTGGAGGATCTGTCTTGCAACGAAAATCTGATCTGTTGTAGATCTATTGGGCCTAAATCCTCCCTGGTAGTCACCTAGTAAATTCTCTGCTATAGGTCTTACTCTATCCAGTATACAATATGCTAGAACTTTGTATGTTGTATCTAGTAATGCTATACTCCTATAATTACTACACTCTTGTGAATCATTTCTTTTATGAATAGGGCAGATTAATGCGGTGCCCCAGTCTTTAGGAAGTCTTTCTTCATGCCAAACGCTCTCTATAATACTATGTATTTTATTTATTGTTAATTCATCTAGGTTTTTTAGCACTTCTCCTTGGATTCCGTCCTCCCCAGGAGTTTTATAGTTTTTTAGCCTGTTGAGTTGTTGTAATATTTCATCTCTGCTTGGAGGCGAGCATTCAGTGTCATTAGGTTCCGTTGGCATCTATGCAAATGTCTCCACTGGGTTTTCGCAGTTAAGTAGTCGTCCAAAATAGTGTTTCCGTTTTTCAAGTACTTTGTCCTGTTCTGTTACTAGAGAACCATTGTCATTTTTTAGGAACTTATTATGTTTTTTGTATTTTCCTCTAATTGAATTTTTCTTCTGGTATAGTTGTCTAGTCTTATTTCCTCTATGATCAAACTCAGCTTCTTTTAGTACATCTTTTGTATATTTCCGTTTTTCATATCTAAATATATTATTAGCTTCTTTTTGGCGTTCTTTGTATATCATAGCTTTCTCTCTATTAGTAGGATCGTTGAGCAATTGAGTCCTGGCTTCTTTTCTTCTATTAAATGCTTCCTTACAGGGGTTGTTGAACCACGGTTTCCTTGTCCTCTTTTGTTTGTACTTGTTTGTACATTGTACTCTTTACAATAAACCCTCCACCTCTTGCAAAATCTATAAGCCTGAATCCATTCTCATTAGTTACATCGTGAAGGCTATGGATACCAACCGTTGACCGAAATATGATCTCCTTCCCTAGTTTGGCATTGAAGTCCCCTAAAACTATTCTAATTGTATTACGTGGAATTTCGTTTAGTGTGTGTTCCAGGTTATCATAGAACTCATCCTTCTCCTCTTGCGGCCTTTCTTCCGTGGGTGCATGCCCATTCACAAATGATATGTTGAAATGTAGTGCTTCTATCGTTAATACTGATATTCTTGGATTAATGCTTTTGAGTTCTCTTACTGAAAGTACTAAGTTTTTATGTATTGCGAAGCCCGTTCCAAATTGACGATGTTTATTACATTCGCCGTAGAAAATCGTTATATCCTGAATCTTTATCGTTCCATTACCATCCCACCTTATCTCTTGTAGGGCTACCACTCCTAGTTTATATTTTTCTATCTCCTCAACTAAGCATTGTACTGCTCCAGATTTAAAAAGTGTGCGAACGTTCCATGTTCCAAAGGATAATCCATTTTTCCATTTTCCATTCTTATTTTCCAAAGCTCCACAGTTCCGAGGCAAGTTTGTTGTTAGTTCCTGAACAATATTTTTTTTTTTTAAGGCAGGGTTGTTAGCCCTGTGCTAAACCCCCAACCTAGAGGACCAGTCTATTCCAACCAATTAAGGTCAGAGTAGGGCTATTGCAGTGTACTTACTAAGTACACTGAGCGATGGGCACGCCACTTTCCCTACGCCGGAACTTAAAATATTCTGATGAACTAAATTATGATTAGGTTAAATGTCTATATACTCTAGTAAAACAGAAATTTGTTTAATTTTTAAAATTGAATGGAATATTTTTGTTTTTGCCAGATGATATTTTTAATAATTTTTTTTCAATTGCAGTTTTATTATTTAGCTTCTGTACGCATGCAAGATTTGTGTTATCAATTAAGTATAAGCGATGAAGATTTGATGAGAAAAATTTGGACTTGTTTTGAACATGTTATTATTGAGCATACCAATATGATGCGTGATAGACACTTAGATCAAATTCTAATGTGTACAATTTATATTATTTGTCGAGTATGACTAAGAACATTTCACAATATATTTTATTTATGTTTTTATTAACATTTTACTGTGTTTAGGTGGTCAACTTAAATTTGTCTTTTCAAGCAATAATGAAATGCTATCGAAATCAACCACAATCTGCTTCACATATATATAGAAGCGTTTTAATTTCTCCTCGAAATCCCAGCCAAGGTATTCATTTTTTTTTTTTTTTAAATTATTAGTTTTATGAATAATTATTAAGTAAAGAGTTAGTTTCAATTAAATAATTGATTTGATTTGTGTATCAATATCTTATAATATCTTAGTTATTACTTTACGAAAAATGTATTTACTTTTCTATGAACAGAGCCTGTTGAAATTGAAGGAGTGCGTCAAGATAAAGAACAACGTATTGATCTTATTAAATTTTATAATACTATATTTGTTCAAGTAGTTAAAGATAATGCATTAAAGTATTCTACTAATACTATAGTAAGTCATTTAAAACTATTAAACAACATAATCTTAACAAAATTTAATTACTGTAAATTATATTTTATCATTTATTGTTATTGTTTATTAGAATGATAATCTTACACTGTCTCCTTTACCAAATACTAAGACTCAATTACAATCACCAACTATGCGTCGAGTTAATGATCGATTACCAATATTTATACGTAGATTGGAAGCAAGCCCAATAAAATCTCCAATCAAACCATTAAGTTATTGTATAAATCAAAGTCCTAAAAAAGTGAGTCTCTTTATATTAGAAAATGAGAACTCAAGTTAAATATCTAAATAAAACTATGATATATTTTTTATAGAATATTATATTTTAGAACCATATAATATAAAGAAATAAAATAAAAGGCAAAAGCTCATTTATTTGGCTAATAATTCAAAATTAGATTGTTAAATATATTTATATCATACTTAATGTGTTGTGTCTATTTATTTAGGATCTGGAAAATATAAATATGATAACGATGCGATCAATTACCAAAAAAAGAAATATTAATGAGGAACACAAAGATGGACCGATTCCAAAACAAAAAACTCCATCTCCTCCTGTTATAACTAAAAGATTACAAGGTCTTTTAGAAGAACGAATGGAACATAATACTGATAAATAATAAATTTAAATGCTTATTTTCTTCATTTTTCTATCTTGTGAATTTTTGCTCTTATATTAGATAATAATTTCATTTATTTATGATTTGTTTAAACTATGAATCATAGTTGTTAAAATAGTTTAAAATATTTATATTTAAAACCGTTTGTGTCCTGGTGTTATATTTAGTTTATGTTTTTTTTTTTTTTAACTTCTATTGAAATATTTTTTCTTTTTAACTAACAAAATGTGTGTTAATTTTTTTTAAATATTTTACATTTAGGCAAATTTCTCATCTAATTCAGTCATTGGACACAAATAAAATTAAGTCTGTTGGTCATAATTCACAGAGTAATAATAATTTTAAACTTTCTTTGTATTTTTTTAAAGCACAATAAAACTTAAGTAGTCATTGAATATATAAAGATATTTATTCTAATTTTTTTTAAAAACTCTAAAATTTACATTTTTATTACTCTGGATCTCATTCTCTTTTATATAATTTGTTATTTACAATGTTTTTTATTTAAATCTTTTATTTATTCTTTATTACAATCCTAATTTGTATTAGTTAATTTTTTAAGATGTGTTAATTTTTTTCCTACATCATAATTCAAAGGTATTTTTGATTTATCCAAATGGTGTTTGATTATTTTATACTCATAAATCCTTTTAGAAAAAGTATATTTTTAATTAAGTTCTATGTTTTTTTGTACTTTATGTTGAATTTTATTTTTTATCATTAAACTAACTTTTATTTTATTAAATGTTAACTTACATATTATGCAATAAATCATTAAAATACAATTTAAAGTTATGAGTGAACAGAATATTATATCGATGGCATTTTGTTGAAGGGCATATACCACAAAAAATCAAAATATGAGTTTTTGGTATCAAAATTTTCAGAAAAATAGGCGCATAATTTGTAATATTGAGGCGGTTAAAAATATTAAGAATTATTTTCTATATAGCGGATATAAGTTATCCAAACACCCTAAAGAATATATATATATATTTTAATGGAGAATTTTAAAAGGGCGTATACTACAGGAATTGCTAGTGGTTTTATCGAATAAACTAAGCATTTGAATGATAATTGTTATCAAATTATCAACATGCCTACTATATAAAGGTATATCCAAGATCAACCGACCTTAGCGATATCATTTTTAAAAACACTATTTTGTTCCTCTTGAACAATTTCAATTATGTGGTATATGCCCTTTCAACAAAACACCATCGATATGCATGATTTTGAATTATTAAAATGTTAGACTAAGTCATTTGATGAAATTTAAACAAATATAGATTATATTATAAACTCATTGAATGTGTAATGTTCATTTTCCATTACAAAATGCATTTATATGTAATAAATAATAATATGATACTGATTGTAAAATTTAATTAAATGTATTAGTATTATTTTATTATATTATTTAATATGTTTTTGCAGTGAGGTTTAACTGTACGTAGTTTTATGTTGAATGACTTGTAAATGAATAACAATTATAGTTGATAAAGTGTTTTTGCTATGGTATGTATTTATTATTTTGCAATGAAATTTCACTTTAAAATATTTTAAAACAAAACAATGATTTTAAGTATACTATGTTTTTAATACAATTAAATTAATATCTGTGAAATTATTTATGTGTAAGTTATTTTCATTTGGTTGTGAATTTTAATGATATTAAAAAATGTTGACCTATTTTGAATTAAAAAATGAAGAGTCTCTTAACTGTATTATCATATTACAGTTTGTATTGTTTAGGAATATTAAAATTATAACAATTTATACTTATTTAATTTTTTATAAAGAAGTTATCTTCATTATTACTCTATTATACCATATTGAAATTAATTACATATTTTAATGTTTAAATTTAAATTGCAATTAAATTTATACATGCAATATAAAAAATTACTAATAATTGAAAATGATTTAGATTAATGTTGTTATAATTAAAATAATATTTTTTGGTAAAATTATATTATTAATTTTTTAAAAATTGTAAATGTTCAAACTTCCTTGGAATTATTTTTAATATCTATGATATATTTTTTATTCTAAAAAATATATGTTAAAATTATATTTAAAAACTAGTCTACAAAATTACATAATAAAATCACAACTTCGAACAAACAAGTTATTACCAAATAAAATAGACTAAAAGATGATTATTATAAACATCTATATAATAACCTGAGATACCTTTAACCTGCAGGCCTGCTAGGTTATTTATTTATTTATATATAATTCAACTGGGCTACTAGCCCTTGAATATTGAATGGGGTATAAGACCAATTATGTGTAGGGTAAAACAAATTTATAGAATTATGTATAGCCATAAGTAATATTAAAAAGAACCGTATGAGCCTCGCTCTGCTGTACAGTTGGAAGTGGAGTGCATCTTGTTTACAGGATAGGTCATTACAATGGATTTGTTAAATTTGAATGCAATGTTAGGTATCATTGTATACGAATAACGATTCTGAACAGAGATGATTTGTTAGATATATATAGAAAAAATATTATATATATTATTATTTTTTATTATAACTATAAATTGATTATGTATGTAAACACATAAGTACCCATCATATTATTTTTCAATTTATTTTGCTGTGAACATCTGAACACATTGCTCGCCCTCGCCTTTTGTAGTTTTGTACACCTACTAAAGACTGACTGTTTCTCTGCAGCGTAGTTCGAACAATCACAAGTGCAACTTTATTTCTTGGAGGTCTTTAAATTATTCGTAAGTATTTATTATGATATTATTGTAATCAACCTATATTGTATTTTACTTATTAAGTACGTATAAGTACTTGTACATATTAATTTTATTCATCATAAAAATAATAATGTATATAATATATTTAACTGCATATTTTTATGTAAGCAGTGGCGTACAAATGATGGAGGGGTTCGGGATAATCCACTCCCCGGGATAAAAAAAAATATCCAGTTTTGAAATTATTAGAATAATATAATGAAAAATGTACACCTCACTAAAATAACACATAACGTGTATATAAAATCTAGTAGTCATCAATTCATGGGCATATTTTAGGGGGGTGAAGGAGCGATCACCCTCCCTGAATTCGTATTTTAGAAATTGATTATATGTGAGATACACATTTCAAATTTTTTTAATGTGGATCATTTTATAACGAAATCAAATTACGCGTGGCTATGAATACTGAATTGGGCTTTTTGTCAGGTCCATACTTAGTGAAAAATCAAATAAAACACAAATGTAACTTTCTAAACACAGGTGTTAAAAAAAAACTACACAAAAGTCGATTCTAAGTAGATCCGATATTAGATTAAAAAAAAAGCCACAATTATTAAAGATTCACCTGATTTAAATATTACCAAACATTTTACTTCAATTTTGAGCCTGAATTAAAGAAAAAATGTCATTCGCCCCCCTCCCCTAGTAAGTAAGTATATACTATATACGCCCCTGTATCCAGTGTTTATTTCAGACCTTCTATCCCAGGAGGGAATCGTAAATTTCCAAAGAGGTTTGCCTTAGAAATAAATAATTAAGGGAAGTAAAAGTATCGTTTTATGCTCAATTTATAGGTATAGATACCTACCTACGAATACGCAAATTCTTAGAAATCTAACTTTGGTTAATTATATGTATACATTATTTAAATTAAAGTGTAGAATAATAATTATTCAACCATAATACTTTTGAACTATTTCTCTCTCCCGTTCCGGCCATACCCGATTACCGATTTTTGAGTTATTACAGTTTTTAAAAAAAGAGGCGGTAAACACTAACTGTGCTTCAGGGCGCCTATAAGGTTAATTCGCCACTGTTAAAAGCTAAGTTTGGTGTAACTTTTGGTGGTTATAAAACACATAAAACGAAAGTTCAAATGCATTGGTATAGTAGTTTTGGTGGTACGCTGAATTACCTCTGAATTAACCATTATTTGCTGGTTCCAATATTTTTTAAAATCCCTTCTTATTGCATGTATTGAATATTGGAGAAACGATCATTTCAAATTTCAAGTTCATGTAGTACTGAGATGTAACGATCATCAATGAGTGAGATCTATCTGACGTTGCCTGTTGAGAAAATTGTGAGTGTTCAACTCCTGTTGGGTGTTACCGTAGAACCTATAGGCATATACGCCTTTTTAAGTATAAATCATCCGAAATAACGGTTGAAATAATAATTTGTTGTGTATTGTAATAGGTAAATATTAAATATAGTTACCTATATTTATCACGCCTTGTTGTTAGTGTCGTATTTCTCAGTAAACACTGTAAGTTAGTGCTTAGGGTGCCAATTTCTCAAGGGCAGCAAATAATTTTTAATATTTAATTTTTATTATATGTAACTAGAATTAAAATAAATGCAACTTATTAAAATGTTTTATTTTATTAAAGCCAATGGGTACTAGGCACTAACTATTTAATTTTGAATATAATTTAAAAATGAACTGTTTAAGCATTTTTATAAAAACTGTATATTTTTATTTTACATCATTAAAATTTTAAGTAATAAAGGAAACAACTATATTTGCTTTAATATAATTGATTATACTAGAAAAATATTTATATTAAAAGGCGACGAATTGTTTAGTGCTTAAAGTGGCAGAATGGTTAAATCCGGCTCTGCTTGTTGTGCCGTTTATTATATATAAGCATATACTAATATCCTTACAACAATGTTAAATTTATTTTGGATCATTATTTTATTTAATTATTCATTTTATTAAGAAAAGTCTGACAATTCGAGGTTTCAAATAAATGCTATTTATTAAAGTGCATTTGGATTATACAATATTTTTTGTTTGTCCTATTGTGGTGCGTGCATAAATAGATCAGGTTTTCTTATGCGTGAGCAGGCCACACGCAGTTGTTCACGTGAGAAGCATGAATTTTCTAAATTCAATCTAGACACTTGTTTTAATGGGCGCACACAAATTGCCTCCCATGATTTTTTTTTTTAAAAAGGTTACTCGAATTGCCTCCCGATTTAAAAAATATAATTTACTCAAATTGTCTCCTATTTTAGGCGGTGCATACTACTTGCGTCCGAGATTATTACCAGTAGGTAATTTGCGTCCCTCCAAAAAAGATTCAAAAAAGTTCATAACCTATTTGCATCCAAAAATACCTTTTGAGATAGCCAAGTTGCGTCCCAGCACAAATAAGTCATAAACATAGCATAAAATAAGTATTACAAGTAATTAATCACATTTAAATAAATACAATTATACAAAATATTTACAGATCGTGTAAAAACATTTATTATTATTTATAAAAACACATCAAATTGTCAACTGTCAAAAAAAATAGAAAATTAGATAAATTATAAAGCTATTAATTACTTATTTAAAATAATGTTGGCTGAAATTTTAGTAAAACGTTTTTTAAATATATAAAAGGAGAATTTGTTTTTTCTTTGAATTTTTTTATTCCATTATTTAAATAGTCAATTTTTTGGTATTTTTTTCCCCCTATAATCTTTTTTGGGCGTATTTACGCTATTCATTAACACATAAGTATTAATTTGAAATGATTTTATAACATTTATAAATTGATATATACTTGGATGGCTGAGTAAAAAGATGAATTTAATTTTGAATGAAATGCTTCACATGCGTTTGTTGTTCGTTGTTGTTAGTTTGTTTTCTTAGTTAAAGTTTAAAAATAATGATTACTTCTTCCCGGTCAATATTAATTTCACGATGAACGCTTAGCAAAGCAAGTCCAGTTAATCGTTCATTTCCTGTCGAATTTCTCAAATATGATTTTACGTCGTAATGTTAAAAAAGTTCTTTCTGCAGTAGTAGTTGATACGGAAAGTGTAGAAATAATAGTTAACAATTGTTTTATATTTAGAAAAAATTCAGAATAACATTTTAAAAATACTTCAAATGCTGAGGCTGGTCTACTATCTTCTTTTTCTCTTACCCATTTGGATTTCTACAATAAATATTCCGAATTAAACTGTTGATAATCCGAAATTATTGTATTGTAAAAATCCTATAAATTGCTAACATATTTCTTAATTGTAAAAACAACTTTATTCGGCATAATATTTTAAAAATATATAATTAAATCATAATGCTGTTCAAACTTACTTTTTAAATTTGTTATAGAATGATCAAGAAATAGTATAAAAAGTGCTTTTCTATAATATTCTTCCGGCGTAGAATCTTAATAATTGTCTCGATTAATTTGTTTTTTTTTTTTTTTAAAAAATCTTGGTACGCTCATTGTGCCATCAACATCAGTTAAAGTTTTTGAAGCTGTAATAAATATTAGGTTAAATTTCTCCTCAGCATTTTGGCAAAGAAAATTGAAAGAATCAATGACTATTCGAACTATTTCGGGGGGTGTTTGAACACCCAAAACTCCCGCCTTACCTACGCTCATGCTTTAAATACATAGACATAATATAATGTCTATGTTTAAATATTTGTTAATATTTATATGTAGTCAAAAATGTTTGGATCTTTTTAAAATTGAGTAAAATCATAATTAAATGAATACTCCATCATTTGTGGTTTCTTTAAGGAAAATACAAATATGAACAAGTAAATAATGAAAAAATAATAATTTATTTTAACAGATTATTCTACAGTCTGATTACCGACAGTACGTTGAAAAACTAATTATTTATAGAACAATAGTTATTATTTTTATAGTTACGTTTTGACCATGAATCAATGGACTTGTTACATTTTACAAAGTATGTGTAACTTTTAGGCTATTAATATTTTTGATACATTAACGTCTTCTTTCTATGCTTTCTTTTTGTATTGTTGTAACATCTTACATTTCTGGCCTTCAAGATTCTTCACTAATTCTTGTCGAGGATTTTTTTTTTAAAGGTTAATTCAAAATGTGGCTACACTGATTGAGTTTTATTTTAAATTATAACTAATTTATTTTTATAGTTAATTTATAATTCAAACATTTATACTCTGAGTATTTTGAGTATTTTAAGTATATATAATAGTTCTAATTTAATTGTCGTTGTCTCAGTATTGTATTGTATTAAGTGGAAAAATAGTTTTTTTTATGAAATTTTATAATAGGAGGGGTATAGTACTTTATCATATGATATAATCATGTTACAACATGTACTGAAAATTACTATTACGTTTACATTTATAATGTTTTGATAACAACTCGACAATAATAAACTGACAAAGTGTCAAAATATTGTTTAGAACTGTAAACAGTAAGTTGTATTGAATGACAGATTTAGGCCTATGGTTGTACAACATACGGAATAATTTAATGTATAACAGTTTGAGTAGGTACCTGTTGAATTTTTTAATATCCTAGATTGTTTTTAAATTATAGGTTTTGTTCACAGTTTAACACAGTATTATTAATTGTTCGGCATTTTTCAATTATTCGTTAAAACAACATTTCAATTACAATGACATATTTATATGGTTTGTTTATTGAATAAGATTTGTGAACAACGATCAAATTTAAATGGCGACCATAGTTGAACAAACTCCAAATACAGCTGAAAAAGCGATTTCTCTGTTGGATTGTAATCAACTAGATGAAACTGTTCAAATTAAAAAAATTGACTATTCTAGTGTCCGAGGAAAGGTAATTTTTTATTTTAATCTATAGTTTGTCTAATTCTAAATTAACAATATCAGTTGTTGTAGTATAGTTAACATTAAAATATAGTATAAAATCTAATTTCAGATCAATCACTTTAAATATGGTTTTTTATTTTAATAATTTTTTTTCATCTTAGGTTAATACATTTTTATTTTAAAAATGTAACTTTTGTTTCTTTTGTATTGTAAGGAATATGGTATAATAGCTTAAAGCTTTTTTGTATTTTAGGATTTTTCATTTAATTTATATCTAATGAAACTTTTAATTGCAGTTAAGTTTGGTGAGTCCATCAGAAGAGCAATTTGAAACATTACAGCATAGATTTAAAGAATTAATAGAAGAAGGACACGGAGAAACTATATATGATGTAGGTATTGGAGATGATGGATATGGTTTGACCAATGATGAATTTGAAGCTTCGGTAGCTACATTACATTCATTAGCAGCAACTCAGGATGCAGATTGTGTTCTTCTTAGAGAAAAAACAGAAGGAGGACATTTTACAGCCCAGTATCTTGTAAGAAAAAGATTAGAATCTCAAGATTTCCTAGAAATAAGGTAATAAAATGTCAATTAACTATACAAATAAAATTTTATTTTTAACTTTTATTATCTTTTTATTTAGGGTAGCAGTTGTAGGGAATGTAGATGCTGGAAAATCAACATTGTTAGGTGTTTTGACCCATGGTGAATTAGATAATGGTCGAGGACATGCAAGATTAAAATTGTTTAGACACAAGCATGAAATGGAATCTGGACGTACCAGCTCTGTAGGCAATGATATTCTTGGTTTTGATAGTACAGGAGAAGTTGTTAATAGACCAGAACATGGATCATTAGATTGGGTAAAAATATGTGAGAAATCAACCAAAGTAATTACCTTTATTGATTTAGCAGGACATGAACGTTACTTGAAAACTACTGTCTTTGGTATGACTGGACATATGCCTGATTTCGGCATGTTAATGGTAATTTTAAATTTAATTGTACAATTAAATCTTGATTATTTGTCTAAAACTGGAACATGAAAATGAAATATAACTGAATAAGAAAGATAAGAGATAAAAAAAATGCTTTTTTCATCATTATGGGATCTTTTAATAAAATCCATTGACTTAGTTGTTACACAATCTACTGAATTCTGCCTTATTTAGTTGGTTTTCTACAGAGAGTTTCATATTTTTTTTCTAACTTGCATTGCCGTCAACTATTTTTATTTCAATTATAAAGTATTAAATATTATTTGTATTTTATTTAATAAAAAATATAGTTTTTCACAGACTAGTTTGTCAAGCATGTAGCAGTTACACTTTTCCATAATTGTTGAACAATTTTATACTTTTTCTTAGTTAATAGTACATATTTTTGTTTCTCAGACATTTTATAAAACATGACACAAATGCACTAATTAAACTGAGTATTGACTGTATATGCGTATAAAGTATACGTATTTAAATAATTATATGCTATAGAAACCAGTAAAACTTAAATAACTATAGATAATAACACAAATTGATGTGCAATATTCTATTAATAACATACAATATGTATGAAAATGTGTAAATATTTTATTGATAGGAGTTGGTGGATAAATTAATGACTGATAATTTGGGATTGTTTGTTGATAAATCTTGATGTTTTAATTTTATTTAGATTGGAGCAAATGCTGGGATAATTGGAATGACCAAAGAACATTTAGGTCTTGCACTAGCATTGAGTGTTCCTGTATTTGTTGTTGTTACAAAAATTGATATGTGTCCTCCTAATATACTTCAAGATACCTTACGATTATTGGTTCGTATACTTAAGTCACCAGGATGTAGAAAAGTGCCAGTTATGGTAAAAACAAAAGATGATGTCATTGTGAGTGCTACAAATTTTGTATCTCAAAGGTATGAAATATTGAAATTATTTTACATTTATTCAATTTTAAATTTAATGAATAAATAATATTGGTTTTAAGACTTTGTCCAATATTTCAAGTTTCTAATGTAAATGGTGAAAATTTAGATTTATTAAAAATGTTTTTAAATCTTTTGACAACCCGAGTGATGTCTACAGATAATGATCCTGCAGAATTTCAAATAGATGACACATATTCTGTACCGGTATGTATTAATTTTATATTTTAATCTTGAGAAAGTTAAAAGACTTCAATTGTTTTAATTTGTTTTAAATTTAAGGGTGTTGGAACTGTAGTTTCTGGTACAACTTTATGTGGAACAATTCGATTAAATGATACACTAATGCTTGGCCCGGACCCTGTTGGCCAATTTATTGCTATTACTGTTAAGAGCATCCATCGTAAAAGAATGGTCGTGCGGGAAGTAAAGGCTGGACAAACGGCTTCTTTTGCTTTAAAAAAAATTAAAAGATCCCAAATTCGAAAAGGAATGGTTATGGTGTCTCCATCTCTTAACCCATCTGCTACTTGGGAGTTTGATGGAGAAATACTTGTGTTACATCATCCAACAACAATTAGCTCACGTTATCAAGCAATGGGTACAACGAGATTAATAGTATTTAGTAATGTTATCTAAAATTTTATTATTATATGTGTAGTTCATTGTGGTAGTATTCGACAAACAGCATCTATACTGAGTATGTCTGAAGAATGTCTGAGAACAGGAGATAAGGCGAAAGTAAGATTTAGATTCATTAAATATCCTGAGTATTTACGACCAGGACAAAGATTAGTATTCAGAGAAGGTAGGACAAAAGCTGTTGGCAATGTGTTGGCTGTTCCCCCTCCAACTGGACAAGTGGGCTTCAGACAATCACAAAAACCTCAAAAATTAAACCCTCAAGCACAAGGACAGGTAATATAACATAAAAACATTAAATTCTTATTTTTTTTTTTTTTATTATGTTTTAATTATAGAATGTTGGAGAAAATGAAAACCAGCTAGCCCATAAGTCAAGAAGAAGAGGAGGACAAAAACCTTTGGCAGAACAAAATACTAGAACAATAGCTAAATCCTAATGATGGGAATTGTATATTGTATTAAGTATACAAAATGTTTGTTGTTATTCGAATTTTATGTTTTTTTAAATTTTTTTTAACATCATATATTGTCTATAAAAATAATTAAATTAAATAAAGTTTTGTTTTCCAATATTAATGGTGAAATGTATTATTGAGTATAATATTTAGTTATTTACCTGCATATGATCATTAAATTGTATGGCATTTTGTATATTATAAAATTCAAATGTCTTTGAATTTTATATTTCAACAAAAGTAATAAATTAATTAGTATTTTCAGATGAAATATTTTAATATTTAATAATTTTAAATAGTTTAAATTAAATGAATAGATACATTATATTTTAGATTCAAATCAAAGTAAAGAATGTGTTGGTTTTATAAGTATTTAAGTTTATAAGGCCTATAAGAAAGTTCACCAACAGATTGTATTTGTACATTTCTTTCTCTTGATTATGTATTATTTGTTACTAAATATAACAAAAGGATGGCTTTTCTGTAAAATAATTTTGACAATAACTTTGAGAACTTTTGAGTTGGCGGGTCACTCAAAAAATTTAATTTTTGTTAATTATAATGAAATTCGAAATGTCACAGGAACTAGTTAAAACATCGGGATTTGTTGAAACATGCTCGTAAAATAGTTTGGTATTACAAAAAGAATATCGACGATTGTTTTAACTATCATACATTCTTCAAAGGATAAATTTTTTAAATTTACTTAAATCGCTATCAGTTAATCATCCAATCAAATATAATCTGAAACAGGAAGCTACTTACAAAAGACCACATGTAGATAACTCATCAGAGAACAGAGCATTCAAAACTATAGCAAAGGAGATTTTCACGGATACAGATATAAGAAATGTGATTGAAAAAGATTTTACAAGGCTTCTTCAAGAAGAAGACGAATATATTGATAAAGGAAGTGGTTTCATATTCGAATGTATCGATGGACTGCTTTTAGGTGTATACAAATATATACCTATGGGTGGATCGTCATATATAAAATTACCTGACGATATCAGAAACAAAAAAGCAGTAATTGATTCACAAAATATAGACCAACAATGTTTTAAATGGGCAATACTGACAAAACATATCGATGAATATCGTAATCAAACCATGTTTACAGATAAAAAAAGAACATCTTTATAATTTTTCAGGTCTTAAATTTTCAACACCAGATATAAAAATATTTGAGCGGAATAACTTGAATGTTTCAATAAACGTGTGTAGTCTGAAACAAAATAAGAAAAATCATAATATTTACTCATTAAAAGTTGTGGATGAAGAAAAAAAAAGATCGTTTCGATCTCTTACTGATTACCGATGGAGATAAAAGTCACTATACATACATTTCAAATTTTTCACGCTTTGTTAGAGCAAAAAAAACGTATCACAAAGAAACAGTTCTTTTCTGCAAGAGATGCTTCACATCATTCGATAATCAACCCCTTAAAAATACACTATATGGATAAGCAGCACTAGATCAACACAATCTGATATGCGGACTACACAAACTAATTTTACCTCAGATGCCTGCGCCCGGTACAATGCTAGAGTTTGATGGGCGGAGTAAAACTCAACGGCATCCGATAGTCATTTACGCAGACTTTGAAGCACTCTGGTAAAATGTGAAGAAAGTAGAGGTAAGAATACGTTAGATATTCAAAAGTATAAACCAATGAGCTATGGAATATTCGTAAAGACTACAGAAAACGTTCCCATACATCTGCAAGAAAAGTTCAATATACCAATATACCACAAAAACCAATTATTTTCCGTGGTAATGAATCACACCAAGACGTAGCCAAAAGATTCACAAAAGAAGTTACCGAGATTGAAAGAAAAGTTGAATATTTGCTTAAAACAAATAAACCTATAATAATAACTGAAGAAGAACAAAGAACACATCTAATGAAAATTACTTGCAATTTATATAAGTGTATTTTTTCCGACAAAAACCATAAAGTAGCAGATCACTGCCATTTATCAGGGAAATTCAGGCATACACTATGTAACACATATAATCTAAAGTTGCAAAAACCAAATTTCGTCTCATGTATTCTACACAACTTAACAAATTACAGTACTCACTTTATAGTGACAGAATTAAGACACGACACTAACCTAACCACAGTCATTCCAAACAGTGAAAAAAAGTTTATTTAATTTTCTAAACACGTTTCCAACAACTTCACAATACGGTTTATAGATTCTTGTCGTTTCATGCCTTCAAAACTATCAACACTTGTAGAAAATTTAATAACACCTGGGTTCAAGAAGTTCAAAGAAACCGCAAAAGCATTCATACTCAAAGATATGGATCTCGTTACACGTAAGGGTGTATACCCTTACGAATATACAGACCGTTGGGAAAAATTAGAAGAAAAAACATTACCATCAAAAGAAAATTTTTATAGCACATTAACAGAAGAATATATAGAATCTATATATCCAAACTATGACGCTATTTTGAGACAAAACATGGTGAATTTACTAGTAAGTCTTTGGATTTTTTTGTAGTCATGTTAGAAGAATTTAAAAAATCACAAAAAATGATGACATTTTCGACAAGTTTAAGGGGTAATAAAAATGCCACTTTAGCTTCATACGAATTCGCTCAATTTGTTGCAAAATCCTGTAAGGCTCATACCATAGCCGAAGAACTAATTCTTTCTGCTGAAATTGTCCTGTGCAAAATAATGTTAGGTGAATCTGCAGCAAAGTTGATTAGTTCTGTCTCCCTATCTAATAGTACTATTCAAAGAAGAATTACCAACATGTTTGAAAATATTGAAGAAATATTATTTACAAGGCTATCTATAAGTGACAAGTTTGCACGGCAACTAGATGAAAGTACAGACATAGCAAGTAAGTCATCTATGTTGGTTTTTGTCCGTTTTATATGGGAAAAACAGTTATTTTAAGATTTTTTGTTTTCATGCGAGCTCCTACATACTTCGGCAAAAGATATATTTAAAGCTATAAATAAGTTTTTTACAGAACATGCCATTAGATCAGAAAAATGTGTTGGAATAACCACTGATGGTGCAGCAGCAATGTCAGGTTATAAAACTGAATTGTTGGTTCGTGTGAAAGAAGTTGCACCTCAAGTAAAGTGGACTCACTGTTGTATTCATAGGGAAGCGTTGGTTGCTAAACGCCTATCGGAACACATGATAACAACTTTAGAGGAAGTAGTGAAAATTATAAACTTTATTAAATCACGATCTCTACAATTCAGGATTTTTGAAGTCCTAGCAAAGACATGGGAAGTGACCACGTACAGCTTATTTTGCACACTAAAATTCGAAGGCTTTCACGTGGCAAAATTCTTCAGCGTTTTTTTGAGCTAAGAAACGAAGTTTGAATATTTCTTCTTGAAACCAGGTTTGTGGGCTTGTTAACTGATTTTTCTTGGCTGTCTCGGATAGCTTATTTGGCCGATATGTTTGAATACTTGAATACACTAAATTTGAGTTTACAAGGAATTTATATTGATTTTTTTCACGTTGAGGATAAAATCGAAGCAACTATATAAAAGCTTGAAATTTGGGAAATACGTGTTGAAAAAAACTCAGTAACTTTCCAACATTACAAGCTTTTTTGGAATCTTTGTGTGAATGTCTATCACAGGAGGTAAAAAGTGAAATACCTGAACACTTGTTGAGCATGGCCAAAATATTGAGAAAATATTTTCATCAACCTGATCCAAACAATACGTGGATAAGAAATCCATTTTTATATGATATTGAAAAAATAGAAAATCTCTCTGAACAGGAACAAGATGAATTAATTAATTTGGTAACTAATGGAACGATGAAAAATATTTTCAACGATAAAAAAAACTAATTAATTTTTGGTTAATTGTTCAAAATGATCAAAAGCAACTGGCTGAGAAAGCTTTAAGACATTTGATCCCCTTTTGCACAACATATAGATGTGAACAAGATTTTTTCTACCTACTGTTACATGAAAAACAAATATCGTAACAAACTTAATATTGACGCTGATTTAAGAGTTAAAATATCAAGCAGCCGGACGTAGACGAAATTATGAACAAAAAAGAAAGATTTCACTTGTCTCATAAAGTTTGAAGGTGTTTAATCAAATAATTTTTTTTTATAAATATATTTTTTATTTGAGAAAACTTGTTTCTATTATATTACGAAAATGTTTTTAAAATTAAAAATTAAATCATATTTAAAATAAATCGTACAAATTTATTTTTCATTAAATTTTAATTAAATAAAATTGAATAGTAAGTATGTATTTACAAAAAAAAGGGTCCACGGACCAATTTAAGTTATAGCTAGGAGTCCGTGGCTTCACACTAATTGGGAACCGCAGTCACAGTATGGAAACATTTCAAATGCAAAACTTTGGGAGAATATTCAGACCTTTATCTTAAAATTGACGTACTGTTGTTAGCTGAAGTATTCGAAAATTTTAGAGACATGTGCATTTCTACATACAATTTAGATCCTGTTTACTACTATACAGCTCCAGGTTTTAGTTTTGACTGTATGTTAAAATATACCAAAGTCAAACTAGAATTGCTTTCTGATTAAGAAACCCACCTATTTTTCGAAAACTCAATCCGCGGTAGTCTCACACAAGTCAGTATGAGGTACGCCAAAGCTAATTATGAAAATACTCCGGATTATAACGAGATGAAACCGAAATTATGGCTAGTCTATCAAGATTGTAATAATTTTATATAGATGGGCAATGTCACAATATATGCCACGACGGGTTCAAATAGATAGAGTCTACGCTAGTTGATTTGGTAACATTGACAGATACTTTAGATATAGGTAGAGTGTGTGAAGTGGATATATCGTATCCTTAAGATTTACACGATGAACACAACGACTTTCTTTTCCTTCCACAAAACAGCATTCCCCCAGATTCAAAAATAAATAAGCTTATAGTAACACTTCATCATAAGAAAAATTATATTATTCACTACAGAAATTTACAACAGGCATTATCAAAGTACCTATGGTTTATTTGGTGACGAGGTGACCTATTGACTGTGGTATTATATACATTATTATAAGATACTTATAATATATCACTGTATAACGATTTTTCACTGTTTCAATAATGAAATAAATAAACAACTAAAAACACACAGACGTTAAAGTAAAAATTAATGTCAATTGGCACTACTGTTATTTTTTGACCAAATTATTATAATGTGTTCATAGTTAATTTTTCCTACTACTCAATATATTATTATTTACTACACAAACCTTTATGGTTATTAATTTGTATTGTCAATTATCTTATGTTACATAATTATATAGGTTTATATTGATTAATTACAGTGGTGTATTGGAGGGTATACGCGTATATACGCCGTATACCCGGATCTCTATTTTTGGATTTATGTGTATACCTTTAAGAAAATTCGTCCATCATGGCTATATGCTAACTAATCATTCATACATAATGGGTAAACGTAAGCTTCTAATTTTTCGTCACCATAAGGCATATATTATACAATAACAACAGTATAGAATTTATTATTATTATTATACTTTATCCAAAAATAGCCTTGTGCTCGCATACATTTTTTGTGCACAACTTAATTAAATAGTTAAATGAACGATTTTTGAACCATTAAAATACAATATCTAACTTTTGTTTTCTAATTTCTTATGAAACTTATGATAACCAAGTAATCAAAGATTTGGTGTCCCGACAATTGAGTGCCAAAACTCATATACACTATCATTTCCTAAAAATAAATTACAGTTATAATACCTATATTTATTCGACGATAACTGGTAAAAAAATATAAAAGTACATTTTAATTTTATTTCAGGTCTGTTGTAAACATGTCAATTTCAGATATTTATAGTTTCAGGCTGATTAGAAGGTAAATGAGTAACTAGTTACTCATAATAAAAATGTCATAAATGAAATTATCATAATTTCTCTACTAACAAGATAATTGTATTTTCTTCGAATATTTATGGATTATTTTTGATATTTCAATGTTCATACGATTCTTTATATGCATATAAATACTTAAAATTTTTAATATATATAAAAATAATTAAAATTAATTTAATTTCTCGAAAATTAAAATAGTCTACAAGTGTAAACCACGCGCCTAAATAAGTAATAATATACCTCGTGCCTAACGAAGAGTTAAAAACTGTTCATTTGTAATCCGCATAACATTTTGTTAAAATATATTAATATTCTTTTCTTCGTATATATTTGTATTCCAATTCGTATTCATTGTACCTTTTTATTAATCGGGCTCTTAGTACAGAAAAAGAAGTTGATTTAAAAAAACAATCTGGTTCTCTTAAAAAGTTTTTCGAATGTCCCTCTAAAAATACACTTAAACATTCTGATATTATTAACCAACAAGATAATATAATTTCAAAAAAATATTCTAATAAATTAATTGATGTCGCAATACATTCATCGTTTTCAACTCTTCCCTGTTCAGAAAAAGCAAAACACATAATACAAACCAACAAAGCTATTATAAAAAATTATTTACATCATATTAACGATTTTAAAAATATAGCAGCGACCGAAAAAGAAATACATACTTGTTCTACAACAATTTCGTCCACTTTTGATTCAGTTAATGTTTAAGATGAACAACTCTTCATTAGTACCGACCCTGCGAATTGGCCTTTTCTGAATTATAATTTAAAAATTATGATTGTAAAAAGAGGTCCACCTCCTCCATTGGATGATAATTTTGTATTTCCTTTAGATGAAGATATTTATCAATTTACAACATTTAGTTATAAACGATACCTCACTAATGGAGAATGTTTATTAAGGACGTGGCTTGTATTTTCTATATCTAAGAACAAAATTTTTTGTTTTTATTGCAAACTTTTTGCTACTTCAAAAATCAAATTAGCATTAGACGGATACAATGATTAGAGGCATATTGGTCGAACATTAAAAGAACATGAAACATCGAACACATATCTTAATTTTTATAAAACTTATTTAGAACTGGTGACATTATTAAATAATAATAAAACCATAGACGACACTAATCAAAAAATAATAGAATCAAACAATAATACTGGACTAATGTATTGTAGCGAATAATATCGGTTGTAAAAATTCTTGCACAACAAAGTTTAGCATTTCGGGGATCATCATAAAAACTCTATAAACATAATAATAGAAATTTTTTTAAAATTATTGAATTTTTGGCAAAATATGACTAGATTATATCTGACGAATAATAAGACTAATAAGACGAACTTTAAATAATCAATATAACGTGAATTATCTGGGGAAAAATATACAAAATGAAATTATATATTTAATATAAAATTGTATGAAATCAAAGATACTAGAAATTATAAAAGAATCCAAATATTACAGCATAATTTTGGACTGCATTCCTGATGTTAGCCATACTGAACAAATGACCTTAATAGTTCATTTTGTGTTAATTGATTTTGAAAAATAAAGAATCAAAGTTCAAATTCATGAATATTTTCTAGGGTTTATACCAGTAAAAAGTAGTACAAGGATGAGCTTTAGTGATATTCTTATTCAGCAGTTACGTGATTTAGATATACTTAGTCAAAATATGCGATGTCAAGAATATGATAACGAGACTAACCTAAAAGGTAAATACTCTGGAGTACAGCGTCAAATTAGAAACATTAACCCTAGAACTTTTTTTATTCCCTGCAGTGCTCATTCATTTAACCATGTAAATGATGCAGTCAAATCATTAAGAGATGCAATTTCATTTTTTAGTACGATTCAGAAAGTGTATATATTTTTTTCAGCTTTTATTACTCGTTGGCAGGTTTTCTTAAAATATATTACAAATCTCACATTGTACCATTGAGTGAAACAAGATGGGAGAGTAGAATTGACGTCCTTTTTTTTTTTTTTTAATTGATGAAGCCTTTTCGACATCACATATATGATATATATATATATATATATATAATGCTTTATTTGATATAGTTGATAACAATAATTTGGATGCAATGACTAAATATGAAGCTGAATGCCTTTATAAGCATATCAAAAATTTTAAATTCCTTTTTTCTATTATTTTCTGGTATGATTTGTTTAACCAATTTAACCCATCTAGTAAGCTTTTTCAAAAAATACATTTTGACATAAGTTCCTCATTAAAATTATTGGAAAGATTATTAATATTCTTTGGAAATTTAAGATCTAATGAAGCATTTGAGAAGTTTATACTTGAGGCAATAGAACTAGTAAAAGAAATAGATGTAGAACCTGTTATTGAACATTCCCAGGGTAGAATTCTGGTACGACGTGTTCGAAGAAATTACAGTTATGAGAATGTGGATGAACCGATAAATGACTCAAAACTACATTTGAAAGTTTATTTTTTTAACTTTATTCTCGATGTTGCTATTAATTGTATTACTGAAATATTTGAACAATTAAAAGAACATAATGATATATTTTTATTTTCGTATGAAATTGAAAAATTCAAAATTATGACACGCAATGAACTTATAAAAATTGAAAAATTCAAAATTATGACACGCAATGAACTTATAAAAATATGCTGATTTACAACTCGTGTTAACGAGTGATTTCACCGATATTAATGGAATTGAAATGGCGAACGAATTAACAGTTTTGACGACAATGGTTCAATCAAATTTATCTCCCATTGAACTATTAAAATTTGTGATAAATACAGGAGATTTTGCTCCAAATGTATTGCATTGCGTATACTATTAACACTACCAGTAACGGTCGCCAGTGGAGAACTTAGTTTTTCTAAACTCACACCTATTAAAACATATTTAAGGTCAACCATGGTTTAAGATAGATAAAGTGGATTAATTATGATAGCAATTGAACAATAATTGGCAGAAAAACTAAATGACGTTGACATGGTAAAATATTTTGCTAATGCAAAATTAAAAAATTGCAGTTTCAATAGATAACTTATCTTTATGTACTTATTATGTAGGTACCATGTCTATAACTTTGTTTAGTATCATATACATTTTAAATATCTATTGATTATGAAAATATTTGTATTTATTAATGAAGAACTGGATTTATTTTAATTTAGATTAGTGTTTTTTTTTTCAATAGAAAGCATGTTTATTGATTATTAATTTATTTGTATGCAAATGTAGGTATACGTATTATTATTTAATGGACGGAAATTTTTTAAATCGCACTGGGTGACAAAATACCTAAGGCTAGCCCTGTTTGTTCTCCAAACGATTAACAATTATGTAGCAAACATGCACGTTTGAAACAATTATTTCGAGTGTTTATGATTACGAACGAGGCTCGTAATATGTATAATGAAATGCCTCCAGTTACCAAAAGTCCGCCGGTTTTAGTTATACGTTCAAGCTGTGGCGTAGATATAATTTTTTTCTGGGGGGAGTATTTAAGAGTCAATTCATAATATTCTTTGCATATCTTAATACGAGGACCTATATAATAATATTACATTTAAAATGGTATTATTATTATGTCCCGTATTTAATGAAAATTATTTTGTTACTCAATTTTTAATATATACGTAATTTTAGTAAAATGAAAATATAATTTTACTATAATATATAAATATTAATAAATAATAATTAAATATAATGTAAAAAAAATATCTGGGGGGGGGGGGGGGAAACCTTTTACATCCCTCCCATAGTAACTACGCCACTGCGTTTAAGTCGCTTAAGATTGCCAAAGTAATTCTTGCACTGAGCGCTGAAAGATCTAAAGCCGGCCTGTGTGTACCTACTGTACTGTACTGTACCTACATAAGACTACTATGAAGATGTTTTTCAGGAAGCCAGTTTAAGCAAGACAACTGACAAGAAATTAAATATATTTATTACATTTTAAATTTACAACCCACATTAAAATAAATAATTTGTTAATAGCTTTCAGATTTATATCAGACATAAGTATATTTTTAGTTTAAAAAATAATTACGGATTTATAATTATAATGTGAAATTTGATAAATAAAAAAAAAAACTATTACCAAAAATTATTACTAACATTGTACTAAAAATTATAATCATATGAAAGTGAGGTAGAGGGACCCTGCATCATATCGTTGTACGTTAAAAAACGTGTAGTACGAATTTGTACGAAAAACAGGAGCTGATTTAAACATTAGTAAAATTATCGACTAACTATATTTTATTCAGAAGGACGATTGAATCCCAGAATAACCTATCCACTAAAACATTTAGAACAGAGTCGCACAAAAGGTTTTCTGGTCTGTAAAATAAAAACACTAAATGAGTAAATAATAGAAAAAAAAAAAATAAGCAATGCAATAGGATCCATATTTTCGTTTTTAAAAAAGTGGGTTATTGTCATTGACCATAAGCCCTTGATACTTGAGTTCGATTCCGCTTGGCAGAAAACAATTTTAAACAAAAATGTTGGATATACAATTTTTTTTTTGTACACTTTTAAATTCTAAATTAATAAAATACATGCAATTTTTATATGTTAATAATGAATTGTAATAATTTAGTTGGGTTATACTCTAGGTATACTCCGAATATAATCATATAATATACAATACATGTATTAAATTTCTAAAATAATACAGTAACAGTTTTTTTTTTTTGGTGACAACTCTTTTAAAAAAAATTTACAACATATAATAATCATATCACCATAGTGCCGTAGTAAATAAAGTTCCTATATGAATTATTTTTAAATTTTATTTTGCGGTAAGTTTCGTACCTTATGCTGAATCCTCACTATTTTTTCTATTATATATAAACTATTTAGATATTTCCCTGTTCATGATGGGAAAGTTGAGTGTGTTTTGTTTGGTTTCCTTGACACACGTGGACACGGAATTAGAAATATGTATTTTTGTTACCTACACTATTTAATTGTAGGTATAATAAATGTACAATATAAAATCTGTTGAATAGTACCTATATATGGCTATATATTATAAATATTTATGATGTAGGCATAATTGATTTACGATAAAATGAACAATATTCATTAAGTATATAGGTAGAACTTGTCAAGGTAAAACCTAAAATAAAAATAAATGAACATCATTGTATTGTATTATATTCATAAAAACATCATTGTTTTTAGAATTATTTTAGATTATTTACAATATGTATTTTGTCTGATATATTTGAGAAAGGCGAAGGAGAAGAAAAATTATATGATATTACTTTAGTTTTGTTAGACAATGGTAGTATTTCGTACCTACCTATCTAAGAGAGAATGTTTGTCTATTGATAAGATTTATAACAATTATTTATCTTGCACTCGAAATTCTTACTTAGTTCTACGCGTTACACGAGTTATATCTATTCATGGTTTCAAATCCAACAAGTATTGTTTGTAGTTATATTTTATTCAATATGATGTTAGTGTATAATATATTATTTTACCATTGGTTTCAAAATAAATAATAATTGTTCTAAGTTAATGTAATATAATTAAGAAACAAATAATACATTTACAATAAATTGCCTTTTTCCAGGTCGTTTAAAAACGTTGTGATATATATTTCAATTATCATTGCTACGTGTGCAATCAGCAGTGAATGTTTTATATGTGATACTTGCGTGTGTCAAAATTCCATAATCAACTGTACGGAGAACGGATTGATTAATATTTTAGATCTATGGGAACACACAGAAACCTTAAAGGATACAACTCTTATGCATTTCGATTATAATGGCATTACTCATGTTAAAAAGTTACCATCATCTAAAGTTAAATGCTTAACCCTCCGACACAACCAGATAAGCAGTATAGAGGATTTAGCTTTTATAAACTTAATATACTTAAAAGAACTCGATCTTAGCTACAATTATTTGACCACAGATGACCTGAATCAAAACACATTCAAAGTAGGTGTTATTTGTTAAACATTATTATTTTAGGAAAATTATGCATTTGACTAAATGTAAACAATGAAAAAAATCGCGTTTGATATTGCAGATTAGTCGCGGAGATTCTAAAGTTTCTATACGACCAACTGGTCTGCTTATTTTACGTCTAGATAACAATAATCTTCATTCACTTACTTCACGGGTTTTCGAAGAAATGGAATATCTAGTTTCCTTATCTCTAGCAGGGAATCCATTGATAACTATTGATCGATCGACCGGTCTTGCGTTGAGTTCATTGCCCATGTTGAGAGTATAAAATTACAAAAATAATTAATAATTTATAAATTAATTTTAAATTAATTTTCATTTAGGTTTTAAATTTAGCCAACACATCCATATGTGAGTTACCCGATCATTTTCTACATACTCCTAGGTTTTTAGCAACAATAAATTTGTCAAAAAATAAATTCACACAAATTCCACAAGGACTAAGCGAAGTACACGCGTTACAGAGATTGGACTTGAGCTATAATCCTATAGTTAGTATCTTGTAAGTCAGTTTATATCTATTATGTTAACATTTTAATAATACGCGTATGTGTTCAACATTTATAATTATATTTTATGGTCCAGAAATTTCCCAAAAATGCCATCACTAAAAATACTTCATTTGTCATACATGCCGGAACTAAACGCTATTGGAACACGTGCTTTCAGTAATCTTCGTAACCTCGAGGAATTTCATTGCATGCATAATTATAAACTCGAATCAATAGATCCGAATGCGTTCAGCTATAAATCGAGCGATGGATCAGAAGTTGAATTATGGCCGAACATAATTAAAGTACGTATTATATCATTCAAAACTATTGATAAAATTACGTACTTTTATTACAGAATTTAATAATAATTTATTTCGTTACAGTTAGACTTAAGCTACAATGCTTTAAGATACTTAGATAGTAATTTATTGAGTAGATGGGATACATTAGAAGAATTGAATTTGCAAGGTAACAAATGGGAATGTGACTGTTTAAACCAATGGTTTGTGAACACTTTAGCTCCAATGCTGGAGTCTAAACATTCGGAATTTCTAATAGATTTTACGTAATTATTTTTCATCTAATATTGATACTTTAAATATAATACATTTTAGTGAGGTTATATTTTTTGAACTTCAGTTGCCGAGAGCCGACTGAAATGAATGGAAAATCTATTCTGGACTTGCACCACCTTCATTACGAAATGCGTTGTTTAGATTATTATAACCATCATCCTGAAACGGACGGAGTTTTGTTGGTCGGAATATTGATTGGTGTTCTGTTAGCAGTTCCGTTTACAATGGGATGTATGATGTACTGTGCAAAAAGAAAAAATTCACTTTCATATTACCACAGAATTTTCAATCAATATAAAGCACCTTACTCCCATGAATTTCAACTAAGGTAATTTTTTTTTTTAATAAGTTTAAAGTATGTATTATGATACGTAAGCGAGTTTTGTTGAACACTATTATAATCTTGTTAAGTTCACGTTTTCACAAGGCAGAGAAATATTTAATTACATTTGATATTTTGTGAAAGCAATAATTAATTTTTTTTTCCGCAAGCAAATTTGGACGGACCGTAATATTTCTACTCGAACCTTGGCATGCTCATGGATGAGGGGGTGGTTTATTAGTGGAATGTATCATTACATGACCTCTTTGGAGAAATATAAATTATTCCTGTCATTGTAAAACAATTAAGGAAAATTGATATAATTTTGTAAATGTGTTGATTAAAATATAATTGTTTTTCATTTACGAGACATAGTTAATAATATTAATTGACATTTGATGTAAATTATATTGTTATTTTGATAGTGTCGCGGTGTGATATTCACTACTTACTTTTTTAATTAATCTGTATATTATCTCTTTATTCTAATTAGAGATCATGAAGACACCATTGTATTTTAATAAAGATTCACGTTCATGATTGTGGAAATAGTTCCGAGTATAAAGTACATGTTTGTACTCAGGTTTGAGTTCAGATATTTTTTGAAAACTATATTGAACTCCATCCTGGTGATAAATGCATATAGTTTCATTTTGGTAAAAATATGTACAATTTAATTTACACCGTGTACATTACACATTATATATTGAGTATAGGGATAAAATGTAACATACATGTTATATTAATAACTATACATAATAATAATCCACGAATAGGTTAAAGTTAATAGGTTTAAGTTAAGCCGTTACACCTGAGCGTATTTAAAATGTTAATAAATAAAATATCTTATTAAACAATTTATAGTTACCTACCTAATACAATTTTATTCGAGGACTGTTTTATCGAATAAAATTTAATTTAAATTAAATAAATATTGAAAAGTAAAATCAGTAATCCAAAATTATATTAACTTTTAAGGCGGGAATAAAAACGTAACATATCATTACGTTCATTTAAAATTTTATTTATAAAATTTTAATAAAAACCATGATTAAAATAAGTTTATTGTTTTGCAAAAAGCGATTTAATAGTAGAAAAATAATAATGTACTATAAGTTTGATACGTATATTTTAGAAGAAGGGAGATAGTAATCGAAGATACTAGTCCTCTCATAATATTTTAACTAAACGAATTATCACAATACGTTATATATAATATATATATAATATATTTACAAATATAGGCTCTGTATTCTAATAAATATGAATATATGAATCTATTAAAATCCCCGCTTATATTCATATATATATATATATATAAGAATATAAGAATATATATATTATACAATATATATAACATATATAGGAAACATATTACAATGTTGATGGGAAATGCAACACAAGATATTCCAGATCTCCGGGTGTTATTGTGTTAGACATAAGTTATAAATGAAAGTATGTGCTCGTATAACATAAATTCCAACGCGTTGGTATTACCTATTACCTGGTTTAAGAGTCATGAACTCATGACTATTATTATTTGTTATACTTTACGTATACCCCTTTCCGAAAAAAATGTATTTATATATTAATCATTTACTTCTATTGCATATCACATACCACATGCTCCTCCAAAAATTTACGTTATTCTTCCGGAATAGAAGGTCTCTAATAATCACTGTTGGCAGTTATCAGTGTCCTCAGCTGAATGTTTATCTTTGACTAACATCATGAGTGTACATATTTTAAGGACAAAATTTTGTGAGTGGAGGGCCCACACAATTAACAAATAAAAGTGCAGAAAGGACGATATAATTCCATTAATTGATCTGAAATTGTATTCGCACTTATAGAAATAGGAATAGCAGCTATGGTTTTAAAAATTATTTTTAAGTCCTCTGAAACAGCCTGTTCTACTTTTAATTTGTATATTCGAAAATCTCAAACAATATAATTTTCTTAATTTAATTGAAAATGGCAACACTAATAAGTTATTTTATTGCTTTTTCAGTTATTCCAGCTGTGGAATTTTAATACATATGTGTATATTTATTATACTACAGTAATAAAAAAAAAAAAAATAATTAATAACAAATGTGAAAACCCAGAATACGGACTAAATGGTTGTATTAGATTATTATTGTTTTCGGCTTAATTGTTAAATTTATTAAACGTATAGATTATCAATCTACAGATAGTTAGATCATTGACAAAATTTCCCATTAATCTTCATAGCATTTTAATAGTTAATAAATTACTCTTGTTTACATTATATCTAACAACTTTATGTGCATTGTACATGTATGATCCATTATAAATTATAAATGTTAAAATATTAACGAAAATAAATTGATTAGTTATCAAATGTTATAGGTAATACGGATATATTATATGACTTCAACTTGCCATTGATTTATTAATAATAGATAGCAAATATTGAATACATTTTTTTTTTTAATTGCATAATGAAATTACCTATTACTTGGTTTTTATTTAAATTTTCCTGTATAATACTATTTTAATAATCAAAATATTATAGTCTAAAATTTAATAAATATCGATAATAATAATTTAGCCACCATCATTAACTAAAAATAATAATCTAGTATATATTTCAGTTAATATTGAATCATTTTTAACTTATATAAATATAATTATGTATATTTTGTGAAAAATATGGTTCAAGAAACTTTTGTAAATGCAGTAATATATCAAGGGTGGATCCAGCATCTATTTACGGTTTGGGCAATTTATATGAGAAAATATATAATATAGTTGATCTTTGGCGTATGTAGGGGTGTATTGGAATGAATCCCAAAAAAATAATGTTACACTAATAAACATTATTTTTAATTCTATTTTTTTTTTCCAACGGGTGACACTTGCTCCCAGTGCTCCTTTCTTAATCCGCCTATGTAATATATTTTAAACTAAACGAAAGGTGTGGGATACCTAAATACAAATATAAATTATCAAAGGGGTAGTAGACAACTATTTATAATTTAATACTTAATTATTTATTTAATTATATTTTAAGTTCAATTTGAAACTTGAATGTTTTAGGGAATCATCGATTTATCAGCCAACATCAATTATTGCAGACGGATACCAATGTGAAAACAGATAACAAGTACGTAGCAGAAAAATGTCAAAGCAATAGATTAATTTATAGAATTTTAATGTCTATTTATTTTTATTACGAAATATATTTACTAGATATATTTTATGTTGTTTAATTAGTTATTATTATAAATTATGTATATTTAAATATTTAATATGAATTAATCAATCATAAATAAATGATATAAGTTACATATTTGTATACTAACAAAACTAATTAATTTTTTTTAAATATGTGTGTAAAAAATATATTTGTTTGTTTAGACTGCTATATAGGTATGTCGTCTTGTAATTGTTTTTATTAAATTATTTATACTACATGAAAATGCATTTATTTTGTCAAAAATTATTTCAATACTAAATGTAGATGGACAAAAATATATTTGCATAGTACTACTCAGAACGGCAGAATACTTCTGGATGATCATGAGTACATTAGAGTCAAAAATGTCCTACACTAATACTCATAGATCATTCGAATGTTTATAGTGTAAATGATTATTTGAGATCAGTCGGAGTAACTTAGAACCCCTGTTTACCAAGTAAATTAAATACAAGTAAAAATATATTCCAAAAGTATTTCAATTAAATTATTAACTTTGGAAAGCTTGGAACGTGATATAACTAAATGTATAGATAATTACAATGTTATTTTAGTACACTTCATATACTCGACTCTTTCAAACAATCGGTAGTATAGCAACAGGGTCGACGGAAGGCATGTGCGAACTGTGCATTCGCACAGGGTGGCATATTAAAGGGGCAAAAATATAGCCGAGGTTATTTTCAATACTTATAGTTTTTATGACTTTAAATTTAAAATTGTTCACTGCTGTATAAACAGACAAATAGAAAATATCAAAGATTTCGCAAATGACAAGGCAGAAAAGTTTTTCAATAGTTAAAATCACTATTTTTATAATACTAATAAAAATTATATGAATACACTATAATATATATAATATAATATTATATAATAATAAATAATAACTTTTAACTTATTTATAACTTATATATAATATAAGTAACTTAAATGTTTATTTTTTAATATAATTACGCCATACGAATAAATAATAATATAATTATGAACATTTAACTGAGATATACTTATCCACATAATACATATTATTTTTGCACTAAACATACAAAAAACAAAACAAATCATGGGTCATACTCATGTGTATTATAATTTTTTTAATTATTTTCCATTAATTATTTAAATTATTTCTATGTCATCTCATAAATAATAATATATTACAACTTGTCAAATTACATAAGATCTAAATATTTATATAATTGTTGTGAAATCCCTAAATTACTTATGCATAAATAAGAAATAGCTGTATTGGGCGACATTTTAATAAATTGGCACGGGGGAGGGGGCAAATTTATAATATCGGCCCTATATAGCAATTTGTTAATATGAAAATTGTTATTAGTTGATAAAAGTTGTCATATCTGATCAATAAGCAAAGAAATATAATAATTGTACAACCGTAATACTTCACAATTGACAATAAATTACATAATATTATAAAGTAAAAAGTGTTTCGTTCGGTGTTAGTTTTTTTGTTGTACTTATTTAGTAATTTCAAATAGAAAAACATGAAATAATTTTCTAAATAAAGCGTTTTCCTAAAATATTTAAATAGTTAGTTAATGACTATAGCAGGTGAATAATAGGTATCGATTTAAATATAGCGTTAATGACCAAGCTATTAAGTATTAAGAAAACTAATATAAAATAAAAATAATATTTACCAATTTAATCGACTTCCCTTCTTTCGTGTTTAAAATAATCTATTAACAAATAAAATATTTAGTAAATTGTATAAATTAGTCTTAGTATACTTATAGTGTTCTACATTTATACATCGGTTCCTTAGGTTTCATTTAAAAATGCAGTCGATTTTTTGTTTAATTTTTTGTCTTGTTTATTCTTTAATACGTGAGACTGGATCAACATTATCATTTGAACCTCAACCATGGGATGCCGATGGAATTGATAAGCGAGAGGCTATTGATCTTAAGTATGATTTCATAGTGGTTGGTGCAGGCAGTGCAGGAACAGTTTTGGCAAACAGATTATCAGAAGTAATTTTAAATTTAGAAGTAACAAAAATTCCGCTACATTTTGGTTTTTATTTAAAAAAATGGTTTGGGATTAAAAATAAATAAAAAAATAATTATGTTTGGAACGGGTTAGGACTGAATCACCTACATCTTTACGACGCGAACAACTTATGTGAACAATTATTTAAAATGATTATTAGCTGTAGAAAACATATTATGTAAGACGCAACGAAATAGTTCTCAGTCTATAAAATATAATATATCTATAATGTAACGTTTGTATACAACATATATTATATTGTATATATGTGTATATACTATAATATAATATTGTCAGTGGAGTATAAATACTATTTACAGAGGTAATTATACTTATAATTTTAACCCATTGTAGTTAAACATGTTTGATTTTACATTAGCTTACTAAAATAATATATAATTACCATAACAAATGTACCTACATAAATGTAAATAAATAAATGTAAATGTAATCTTATAAATGTAAGAAAAATTTTACAATTTAATACATTAGTATTAATCCTGACCATGTGATGATTATTTTTTTTTCGGGTACTACGTATATATTTTTTAAGAATTGAATTAATATGATTAAATGGATGAGCCAAATTACAATTGTTGTTATTGTGGAAATATAAAATAAAAATATATAGCATAAATGTTGTGAGAGGTATACAATATAGATTTAAGTTATTAAATTACTAAGATTTATAAAAAAGTTAATTTTGATAACAGGTTTGGACAGTAAATATAGCCATTGAATATAAATTGTAAATAAAAAATATATCCTGTTATATTCTCCGAACATGTAGATTGTCAAGTTTTAAATAAAACAATAAAATGTTATGTGATGTTTGAGGCAGACGTTGAATATTACATTTATAACTTACGAAAAGAACTTACTAAGAAAAAGATTTTGAATAGCTTCAAGAGACTGAATTGTGCCAAAAGTGTAAGGAAACCAAATTAGTGAATTATAGTCTAAAACTGATCGCAAGGTGCAGTAGAGTGACTTGTGACTTATGGGCTAGTAGATAAACAAAATTATTACAACTCTGATTTATAAAGCCTAGCAATGAGGATGTTCTATTTTGAATATATGTATAATGATCATTGAATGAAAGATTTTCTTCTTGTCTGGAAAGACATCAGCATTAAAATTACTTATGATTTATGATTTAATTTAATTTAAAACTCATTATTTATGGGTCATAAATTAAAGCTAGTTTTTTTTTTTATGTAAAAGAACATTTTTACTTATTAATATTTTAGATTTTTTTTTAAAAAAAAAAATAATAAATATGTTTAAGTATGTTATGTAATATAATCCAAAAAATAAATTCAGACAAATCGATTTATTAAATCATATACATTTCTTATAGACGTAATTTGATTCATTAAATTTAACTAACTATTAAGTAGTACTCACTACTTAATCTATACGTAATAGAACACAATACTTTCTAATCCCTATTTATAAACGTCACTTAAGAAAATTAAGTACTTTTAGTTAATTTACAAAAAAAATAATCATAATTCTACTTTGAATTAAAGTCTATCTAAATAAGAAATTGACAAAACACATAATGAAAGAATGATTGAAATAACACTAAATTTGTCTTTATAAATTATAGGGTGTAAAAATACTACCATATTGGTTTAAATAATTAATAATTTATAATTTTAATAAATAAGTAATATTATTGAAGATGTTATACAACTTCGATGGTAAATGTTTTATTTATCAGTTGTATTTTATGGTGGGTGCCTATACTTATTATACTGACCAGTGGCATTTAGAAGGGGGGATTTGGCAGTGAAAGGCTTATAAGTGTATCACCTCTAAGAATATGTTTTTTGTTGTTTTTGAGAATATACCTATTTTATAATTTACATAAGAAATAAAAATACATTGGGCTGAAAGTTTTAAATTATTTAAAGCAAACGTATATGCTTGTCTTATGTTTGTATTTATTTTTAGTTTTGAATTAGTTAATTTTTCGAGTATTTAGTTACATATTATTCTGTTTTGAATTTTTTTTTTTTTGAATCGTTCATTGAGAAAATGATAAACATTGAAAGAACTATTGTTTACTAAGGTTTAGTAATATACAAGAAATGTTGTACTGTCTGTTCATGACATGATGTGTTTTAATAATATGTAAATAATTATTAGTTTAATTTGTTACTTTATCAAGATATTGCAAAAACAATTGGAGTATTTGGAATAGTTAATAGAATTTCTTTACATGAAATATTTGAAGAATTCACAATTATCAAGACTGCTATACCAACTGTTAGCTAAAAAAAAATTAACTGTGTACGAAAAATGGTTAAAACTTATATCAATTCAGAAATTAAAAAAATATTAGAATATTATTAGAATTTATTCTAAGTATACCATCTAATTCTCGTGTAGAGAGAGTTTCGATGATGAAACTAAAATGGATGGATGTTAGAAATCGTTGAACAGTAGACTTGAAAAAAAATGAATAAATGATAACATTAAAACATTAAATATATCGCATATATTCTACAAATAGTTATAGTACTGACTTCGTGAATTTAGTGAAATATGATACAGCTTTTTTGAACTCCGTGAAGAATCAGAAAAAAGTACAATTGGAAAAATGAATAATTTAGAATTGATAATTAATAATACTTTTTTTTTAATTTAAAATTCCGTCTAAAATATTATAGTATTACTATTGGTTTTATTAAACATATTTATTACACAATTTATAATAATAATGTATATACATATAGAGAACAAATATATCTGTGTTATGTACTTATAAACAAGGCCGGTGCTAAGTAATTTACCAATCTATGCAAATAACAAAATACCGCCTCTTTCAATAAATGATTGTTCTATAATTAGTACATATTTATTTATACAAAATTAACAAAATTAATTACAAACTAAATTATATTTTAGGAGATCAAACTATAAAATTTCGTCTTCCAAAAATTAACAAAATTAACAAAATTAATTACAAACTAAATTATATTTTAGGAGATCAAACTATAAAATTTCGTCTTCCAAAAATTTAACAAAATCTTATGGAAATTTAATTAATTATAATTGATTAAGATTGAATTAAAGCACATATTATTATTATTGAATCACACCTTACATATTATATATATATATATTACAATAATTGTACAATTATTTAAGATAGAAAAACACTCACCAAATAAGAAAATTATGTGTAGATATACTAAAAAATATGCGCAGCACCCTATGATCGTTGTTTTTAACAATTCCCAGACGAATAGTTAAAAGAAAATCTTTTAAATTGCATGTATAAATGTACAGTAAAAATATGTACAGTCAATAGACTACGTATTGTCGTCACTCGTCATGCAAATTATTTTTATCATTGATAAATATTTTTATGTACAATAATTATTATTGTACATACTTTTTTGGAGAACTTTATCTTGACACCGAAAAGATAATCGTAAATTGCGCCAAACAATAATGCTAGCGGCTATCCCATATTTTATTGTTTATAAATAGGTACTTTTTTAATACTACATAATATAATATGTTACAGAACCAGTAAAAATAATATAATATGCAATATTTTGGATTTAAAATGAGTAAATATAATAAGTAATGATGGAAAATATCAATTTTCATATATAAAACGATAAAATTCCAAAAAAATTAACCTTCCGCCGGCCCTGCTTATATCTTATATTATAATATATTATGCCAGAAATGATTGCCTTTATATTATATTAAAATCTGAAAAATATGTTCTCATATTTAAAAAATGTCCCGATTTTCTGAACTGGATAGTTGGCAACCCTGTTCCCACCATAAAAATCGGATTCGATGTGGCTGCTATAATAACACGGTACCTTCTTACATACGTAGTGAGCTGAATTCATCATGGTTTTACACGTTACTCTTTGCATAATTGATACTTAATTATATACTCATGTATACCTACGTTTTATAATAAATACATAAAACGTATACAACCATATAACAATTTTATTATAATATTACTGTGAATTTTTTTTTTTTGTATAAGTCTCTATGGAGGAGGGCCAAAAAAAAAGGCTTCAAAGTCCACGGGTTGGACCACCCTGATTTAACTAATTAAAACTACACAAGAAAATAAGTTAATTATCTTCAATTTTATATTTTTTTTACAGTATTTAAACATTTAAAGTAACTAAAAATATGTATTTTTTGTAAAAAAAAAATGTATTTAAATAGGAAATGTTTATTTTTATCTGACTACAGTTTATGCAATAACAAATATTTAAGGTATATACATAGATATATTTATATACATTTTCTTTATTATAAGGTCTTATTTTTGGTATTCAATCCTTAAGGTTGGTTTTGCAATTGGATATTTGCTCTCCAATCTTCTCTGTTCTTAGCTAGCCTTTTCAGTTCGGTGTAACTTATTATTCCAGCCTCAGAGATTATTTGTTTGACAAATAAAGTTCTTGGACGTTCTCGATCTCCGTTTTACCTTCAATTGTCCCTTCTATTATTCTATGGGTTAGTTCATTTTCGTGTTTCAGTATATGATCCATCATATTTCATTATCTTGTTCTGATGGCTTTGAGTATCTCACTTCGTTTCTCTTATTTCTTTAATAGGTTTTTCAATATATATATACATTAAGTAGAATTGACGAGAGTTGACAACCTTGTCTTAAACCCTTCCTAATTATCGCTGTCCTTTTTTTGTCCGTTATTTTTATTGTAGCTGATTGGTTTTTGTATTATTTATATATTATCCTTCTATCTCTATAGGCAGCTCTAATTTCTTCTAAAGTATAGACTAGTTCTTTTCACATTTTTATGGTTATGTATAATTTATATTAATTATGGTCATTGAAAATTTTTAAAAGTATTTGAAAAATATTTGATATCAATAAACTTTTAGATTCAGCTTTTACTATGCAATTTTGTTTAAATTTGAACTACTATTACCATCAGGATAATGTAGTGAAATATATGTGAAATTCATACGAATATATCATTATTATGTGTTATCACTAGATAAGTAATTGGAAAGTATTGCTAATTGAAGCTGGTAAAGATCCTGACCGACTAATGGACATACCAGCGGTTGCAGGACAACTGCAGACAATGTCGGTAAATTGGAAGTACAAAACAATTCCGATGACTAATTCTTGCTTAAGTATAGATTCCTGCTAATTATATTTAATATATAAACTGAATTATATTTAAAATTCGTTTGATAAATGAACAGGTTTTGTGAATCAACAATGTAACTTTCCAAGAGGAAAAGTTATCGGTGGAAGCAGTATACTGAATTATATGATATATACTCGAGGTAATAGAAATGATTACGACGGTTGGGCAGAAATGGGTAACACTGGTAAAAAATTCAAATCTCATGTTTTAGTAGTTGAGTTTAAAAATCGAATATTTTTCCTTATTGAAGGATGGAGCTACGACGAAGTCCTGAAATATTTCATGAAATCGGAAAACGTTAGTGTGTCGAACGCAGAAAAGGACTATCATGGGCAGGATGGATTGTTGTCGGTGACTGATGTGCCGTACAGGACGCCAATAGCAAACGCTTTTGTCAACGCCGGATCACAAATCGGTCTTCCTGTAATCGACGTAAACGGAAAAAAACAAGTCGGGATCAATTACATACAGGTAAATATTATTTTGATGGTTATACGTGGCGAGGGTTCTAACTCATAGATTCTTAGTCAAAAATAAGTTACGTTTAGTAGTGCCGAAGTCTTAAATATGTGGTCGGTAATTCCGAAACTTAATCTCAATCTGAATTTTTATAGATTTGTATATAGACTTGTACGGGCTAGGTATCATGATGACGTTCATATGATCTTTTAACACAATTTTTGGAAAAGTGTTCGAACCCAAAGCTCGATCTCAGTATGAATTTTGGTAATATAAATTATAGCTGTAAAATTATAAATAGTATTTTTCGCCTACTGGACGGAAACATTTCATTTTTTCCATCGTATCTACTCGTATCGAAAATTTAACTTTCAGTGCACGCATGACAATATAAATAATTCACTCTGATCGTGCAATATTTTCCGTCCATGTATGTATTCAGTGCTCATTAAACAGTTCACACACAGTGTGAGGAGTTCAATGACTATAATAATTATGTAAAATGGGTTCAACGGTCTGACACTAACCAAAATGACTAAAAAGAGTAAAACTTACAGTAAGTCATGTTATTTTTTAAAAAGTTATTTTATTAATAATTTAACTCATTGACAGCACTGCAGAAATCGAAACTTGGCTCGAAAGTTCACGTTATGGACAAAAACTGCTCAATCATAATATTTAATACCATAATATCATAATATTTTAATTTATTTTTTAATAAATAATATTTAGAATTTAAATAAATTTCTTATTTGTCACTAGTTTGCAATTCAAACTTTAAAGTGCATATATTAAGCCACTATAAATAAAATTCGTACTAAATGCCAAAAAAATAAATAACTTGGAAATATTCTAATTAGAAATTTCTTTTTTATACTTTTTAGTTAGTTCTACAACTAAAATGTGAGTTTTAAAATTGTTTTAACACGTTCATTGCCGATGACGACTACGCGTCGTCATACGTTGTCGGTAATACCCAGCCGACGACGACGCGTAGTCGTCATAAACATATGTGTTTTTATTTTATAAATAAAATATTCGGCTATTGATTAACAATTTCAATTATGTGTGTGGCTATTCAGTACAGATTTATAAATTATTCTGTGTAGTCGGTTTTTGTTTTTTCTCTTTTAATCTCAAAGAAACATTAGTTTTCCTAACTAGTATATTGTAATTTTTAAATTTTTTAAATTTTACAATAAAATATGAATCTTCCACCTGGTCCGTCGAGAAGAAGTCGATCTCGAAGCCCTATGAAAGGTAGTAAAAATAAAGTTCTAACCGATGATGAACTTCTGCGTATGTTAGAAAGTGATGCAATATTTTCTTCTGAAGAAAAATTCGCTGGTGATTCGGATAATGATTATTTAGCAAACGATAACGAAAGTAAATATTGAACATAATAATGAATATCATTTAATAACTAAAAAACCCCATAACTTTCATTTGCCAAAAAAAGTTCTAAAAAATGAAAAGAAAAGGTATCTATACAAAAGATGTAAAATTTGTTATGATAAAGGTATTCGTAAAGATACAATTTATTACTGTGAACAATGCAATGGTGAGCCTGGTTTATGTTTAGAAAAATGTTTTGAAGAATATCATAAAATTTAAATTAATATCGTTTTAATTATATGTATTTTAATACTTTAAGAAAAATAAGTGAAGACAAAGAAAAGTCAAGTTAATTATTTTTCAAATTTAATATATTTCTTGTTGTTTTTTTTTAATACGACTATTTATATTTAATGTAGATATTGTATAAATAAAGTTGTTTTGAAAAGTAATATTTTATTTTTATAAATTATCATAATAATAATATAAAACAGTCAATATTCCTAAGAGTTATATTTATAATATTTTATGACGACTCCTAGTCGTCTTTGGCTATTTATAATATAGTTCATACGGAATAGCCGTTGACGACAACGCGTCGTCTTATTTTGTAAAACCGGATTATTCGCACCGGCGAGCGGTGAATGACGAATATAAGTTAGCGGAGCCGAACTTAACCAGAAAAGAGTTAATTTTGAATTAAAATCGATTATACTACATATTAAATACATAAACAATCCTAATACCCGTTTACAACTGCAATATCTAATTCTAACCCGATCATTATAGTCTCTTCTCCATTGGCATCACAACTCTTCAAGAGCTTTTGCCAACTCCGACACCTCCTTCCACTCTTCTCGATTTTGTACTTTTTCTTCCCGATTCGGTATCCCTAGTTTCTCTAAGTTCTGCTATATTCCATCTATCCATCGCTTCTTTGGATGTCCTCTTGGTTTCTTCCCTGTAGGTTTTCTCAACTCAACAGCCACTTTAAGGTACTCTGACCTTGACTTTCTCATCACGTGCGCAAACCATTTTATTCTTTGTGCTTTCACAAAGTTGGTTATCCTTGGAACCCCTGTCAAATCTCAGATCTCTTTGTAATTGATTAATTAATTAATGAATTTTGTAATTCATTATAGTAATACAACTTTTTACTACTATGTATTATTTTTATTTATATATACGTATAATTCACATCATTAGTATTCTTATGGTTATGAGTAACTACAAACGATAAAATATGTATTCAATTATAATTTGTAAGGCAAGTGGGCATTGCAATTTCCGGAAAAATATCATATAATAACAACCTAAATATAAAAATGATGAGTTAAATATGTTGTCTACTAATCGAGCACTTGGTTGAAAATAAGCTTGAATTAATAATGCAGTCGGTATAACAGTCATTTCAGTTATCTTAAAATATAAATCAATACAATGTTTAGTATAGCGTAAGAGTATCATCAGCATAGCGATAAATAATAATTTAAGAAAGAGGAAGACCAATAAATTCATGGTTGGATACGATTGAGAATGATTTGAGTACTGTTGGTGTGTACATAATAGAAAATGTAGTAAAAATAATAGTAAATAGTAGTAAATAATAGTAGTAAAAATATGTAGAAAATCGTAATAATTGGAGGTTTAAGACAAGGGTGGCAGAAACCCTAATAGTAGGGAGAAAGCTGAAGGAGTAGAAGAGTGGTTTTAAAAAATGTAATTTGAAAGTCAGTTTGAGTACAAGTAATATCTTACAATTAAATAAAATAAATACGTATAATATCTTAACTATTCGGCGTATTTAACAACATTTTTAAAACATTATTGAAATCATTGGAACAATTTTTAATTACGTAATTTATTTGAAATTTTTTTTATAGATTAAGTTTCATATTATATATGCCTTATACAGGCAGGGTGATACTAGGCCAGGAACGATGTTATATTAACATTAATTAGATATATTTTTAAATTATTAAATATCAGCAAGTGAAGAAGATTATATTTAGACAACCTGGGTGTTTGTGTGAACGAGCTTTTTCTACTTCAATTTTTTTAAACTGAATTTGAATTTTGAAAGCGATTTAAAGTTGAAACTTTTCAGTTTTAATGCAGATATTTATTCTCTCATGGGGATCAATAAAAAACCACATTAAATTTAAATGACTTAATTTAATATTAATCCAATCTACATAATAGTTTCTATTGAACACAAAGTGCATTCCTTTTTAAAATAAAGTTATTTAGTTTTTCTTATAAATTAAAAACTTAAAATTATATTAATAGGCTTATAATGGTACTGTTTGAACTATATTTTAAATATTTTATAATTATTAAGTTATAACTTGGAATGTATTAAATATGTTTCAATGCGGTATTTGAAAATAAAATATATAATAGATAATTAATAAGCCACAAAATTTAACTATTAAATTGATAATGGTTTCAGGTAACAATGAAAAATGGTCGTCGTTGTAGTACGAATACAGCTTTTCTTTTTCCAACCCAAGGCAGATCCAATTTATTTGTAAAAAAAATATAGCCTGGTAACCCGAATACTTATAGACATAGTTAATAAAACGGCAATTGGAGTAGAATTCGTCTCGAATAATAAAACGTACAGAGCATTCGTACGAAAGGAAGTAATTATTTCTGGTGGTGCAATAAATTCACCGCAACTATTGATGTTATCGGGAATAGGACCCAAAAAACACTTGAAAGATCAAAAAATTCCATTGATGAAAGATTTGCCGGTCGGTGAAAATTTGATGGACCACGTGGCTTTAGGAAGTTTGACTATAATGATAAATGCCTCAATTTCATTAAAAACTCGGAGAGTATTAAAGAATCCGGTTAATCTATACAATTTCATAAGAAAAAAATAACGGTCCTTACACAATACCTGGTGGTGCAGAAGCTTTAGCACTTATAGATTTAGATCAACCTGAATTTTCAGATGGTTACCCAAATTTGGAATTACTGTTGGTTTCAGGTTTGTACTCGGATAATGCATATACACATACATTATTTGGTTTGAAAACGGATATTTATAACGAAGTTTATAAGCCCACTGAAAAAACGGATGGATTTGTGATATTTCCAATGATTATGCGACCAAAAAGTAAAGGTCGTATATGGCTAAGAGATGCAAATCCATTTCACTACCCATTAATTGATCCAAATTACTTTGCTAATGAAAACGATTTGGACGTAGCTGTAGCCGGAGTAAGAATTGTTCAAAAAATGCTAAAAACTGACGCGATGCAGAAACTCGATGCTAAAATACTCAGTACTTCACTACCTGGATGTGTTCAACACACGTTTGATTCCGACGAGTATTGGAAATGTTCTGCTCGCCACATAAGTTTTACTATTTATCATTTGTCAGGTACATGCAAAATGGGACCAAAAGAAGATCGTTCAGCGGTGGTGGATCCAAGACTACGAGTACATGGAATAAATAATTTAAGGGTTATTGATGCATCAATTATGCCGGAAATACCAGCAGCTCATACCAATGGTCCAACGATTATGATAGGAGAAAAAGGTGCTGACATGATTAAGGAAGACTGGGGTTATTGAAAAAGTCTTTGATTTGGGCTTTGAATATAATAATATTGATTCTAAATATACTATTTTTACACTTTTTATTTTGGCTTGTTTTATTGAATTATTGATTTTTGTCACTTATTTTTTAAATTTTTTTTTATTTATATAAAAGTGTACATGCAATCATAATATGATTTATTGTATTTAAATTCACTTACATGATATACACTGATAATCAACCAAAATATTATAAATATGTTCAATATGTTTAAATATGTCTAATATTATATATAGTTAAAATATTTTTATTTTTTATTTATTTGAATTAACGCCATGTATATTTAATTTTTTTTTTTACAGAAGCGTTGATTTTTTCATCGTTTTAATTTTTCATTTTTAAATATAATGTTAATGTAATGGTTTGAAAATTAAATTATGTAATAAAAAAATATTTTTATTTATTTTTTTTAAATAATTTTATATTATTTATATAAATATGAAGTTATGATGTTGAAAGTAATCCGCAGATAGAAATCTTCAGTAATTAACGCACAGAATTTGAGCAAAATTGTCATATTTACATCAAAATAACTGCATTATTGTAGTATAGTACTGTAAGTACTGTAATACTTCTTATTTTAATATATTTTTTTAAATTTTTAATGTATTCAATTTCATTACAAAATATTTTTTTTCATAAAGTTTTGACAACTAGGTATACATATTTTTTACCAAAACAAGTTTTACTTATTCGATGCACCACCTATAATTTTTACAAATTTATTATGTAAAATAATAATTCATAAAGATTATTAAGTATTAATCCCAGATTTCATATAATTTTTTTGTAAAAAAAACAAATGATTTATCTTAATAAATAATAAAATTACAAAAAAATAAAATAAAATTTGGTAAATGGTTAAAATTCCCGATATTATTGTTTTTGTATATAATTGGTGATGAATTTATAATTCGAGACCGGTTATTCATTACAAATATAATAATATTTAAAGTCAGTGGCAGCATTTGTGAGAGGGAGGCAGGCGTAACTCATGCATTTATTACAGTCTAAAGTTTATGTAATCCAAAGTCGGCACATCATCAAAATATAATTACGTCTTTTAAAAAGCCTTCAAAATGTCATAAATCAGAAAAATGATACGTGTTTTATACGGATACTTATGTTTAAAGTATACATAATTATATTTCTGTAATAGTTAAATGTAATTTCCTCCCCTCACGTTAATTGGCACTTTAGTAAAATAAACCACCGAATCGGGATTTTAATGAGAACATGCAGACTACTTACTCTAGCCCAATGTTTCTCAACTTTTTTACTGTTGCGACCTCCTTGTGGAATTTTAATTTTTTGCGACCCATACATATATTTTTTATATATACTCGCATAACTTATTTTTTATAATTTATACAGACCTTATAAATTAAACTAAATATCTAAATCATGGTTAATTCACGTGGAAGTACTTTCACTGGTTGGTTCTTCCATTAAGCCACTGCATTAAAGAAAACATCAATTATGCTTATTGTACATTTTTCTTTGTACAGACTGTATAAATTCTAGTTAAAAAAAAAATAATACTATAAGTTCTGTACATTGCACACTGTACAATGTACATAAAAAAAATAAAATACATATATTAAAATTATTTTTAATTAAAAAAAAAACGTATACCAAATATTTTATTCTATAAATATATTTTTATATTAAGGTTCTTAATGACTTGGTTGTTTCTGTTCATATGAAATTATTGCGTCAATTCTTGGTTTAATTTACTTTATTAATCTAATTCTCATAGCTCATGAAATGTCCAGTCAATTTCTGTTTTAATATATAATTATATATACTCGTATTATGTAATATGGTAATATTTATTGGTTTTATTTTTTCATACCTTTATTTTACTATTGGAGCTTTTTAATTTTTGTATTGATTTAAAATTTAGATTATACGCGTTCCTAAATCATAAGTTTGTGACCCCCAGGTTGAAAAACACTAGATTCTAGCCTACTCTATACAAAACTAAAATGAGGCTACTGCTCCAGGCTAAGCATTTATTTATTTATTTAATTATTTATTGATAATTGTTAATAAATACTGCAAGGCTGTTATGATTATACAGTTGAATCAATTATTGCAGAAACGTCACAAATCACATATTTTATTAAATTGAGATATTAGTAAATACGTATACTAATCATGTGTTTTTACACTCAACACATAGAAACACATGACTAGTTTACATTTTTATTAATATTTCAATTTCATAAAATATAAGACTTGTGGCGTTTCTGCAATCATCGATTCAATTGCAAATAATTTAAATAAAGTATGTTTTATCATGAAAATGTTTATAAAGGTTTCAAGAAAATTATAGATTAGATATTTCTTATTTTATTCTTATATTCAATTATGAGGTATTAAATTTCATGAATAGCAGATTCGTAGCTCGAAATCGTAAATAGATAAAAAAAAAATTAAAACAATCTTGTAAAATCAATAGTTTGTTGTTTATCTCTCTTAAGCCGGTCCCACATGACTCGTGTACTTTGCAAGCGTATACTTGGCGAGTGCACTTGCCAAGTTTGTACGATGTACGATGTTTGTAATTATGTTGCTCGTCATTGCCAATGCTCCTACACGACTCGTAATTGCCAACAATTAACAATAAATAATAGTCTATTTTGGAGGAAAATCCAAGATTAAATTTTTTATCAGCACAAGTCACTCGTGTTGTATCCGACACCGACGGGAAACCGTGAGTGACTCGGCGAGTAAAAATAATCGTCGTGCTTTACGATTAAATACCTCACACACGACTCACAAAGTAGTACGATTGACGAATATTCGCCGATTACACGAGTCGTGTGGGACCGGCTTTAGAAATTAAAATATTTTATATTGAAAAAATATACAATGACACTGTATTAACTATGTTAATGACTTGTGTTGGGCGAATGCAAGTTCTCGTACGAAGTAAGCTGGTAAAATCACCATTGGGTTTGTGTACGTTAATTCCTACATAAAAAAATAAACAGTTACGTAAGTTTCTACACAAATAAAAATGATAATGAATATAAATTTATTTCTCACCGTATTCAGCCTTCGGACTGACAACGTAGTTGATGTGATTAAAATTTGTTTGTTTAAATTTAGTTAAAAAATCTAATCCAATTTTCAATTGAATCTTGTTCATATGTAATAATGTATATTCCACAAACTACTTATAAACGTATTTAATATGATAATAATATTTTTAATTATATAGATAATAACAATAATAATAATAATAATAATAATTTTTTTTTCTCGTGTCAGGCACATAATTTTAAATAATAATAATCATAATAATAATAATAATAGTAATGATAATAATAATCAGGACTAGGATTTGTATGCAATAAAAATTGTAAAATATGCATTTTAATTTATATAAAATACACACAAAAACATAGTTAAAAAATAAATATATATATTTATTGAATTACATCTGTGATTGGCTGATTGTCTTAAAATAGTACAATTGAGAATAAAAATGAAAAATTATTTATTTATTTTTCGCATGCCTATTTATTATTATTTTAGAAATAAAATGTATGATTTACATTCAATAGTGGAAATACGTGTGCTACGACTACATGTTTTTTTAAATTGTCGAATATAAATTATAGATGGTTGGATCCTAGTATTCATTTATACTGGCTGGTATATATTATATGTGATAACAATTTTTTAATTAAACATATATATATAAAAAAAAAAAATCTTTATATTACAATTTAACCTGCGTCCACACCTAACAAACGTTTGACAAACATTTTATCAGTACAACGATTGTTTGTTAAATAATTCAGTTGTTCGCTATATGTTTGCCAACAGCCATGACCATGTAAAATGTTGAAGAAATTGCATATTGCATAGGCGCTTCTGGTTTTGTTATAATGCGTAATAAAACATAAAAAAAGAAAAAATTAAAAACAAAAACAGGTGGTGGAAAAGACAATTTTTCAGCGAAGAAAGACTTACATTGGTGAAAATTTCATTTTAGATTAACACGACTTTGACTTATTAGGTAAGTAATTTTACCAGAATGTCAAGTAGTGATTTTAAATTTTGAATTAATTTAATTGGCTCACAAGTCACAAAACAAAACACAAATTTTCGTGAAAGTATTTCTGTGTCAGTACGTTTAGCTCAATAACTTGATTTCATTCTACTAGTGATATGATTTATATCATTCTTTAATGTATACGTATAATTAGTTAATTACTTAACTAAATTTAAAATTATTTATATAAAGGTACATCGGTTACAAGTACAAACTTCAAATTATTCAAAATGTTCACTTAATGAGTGAACATTTTTGTTTGGATTATTGACAAAAAAATTGATTTTGAAATGCGTCTACATCAAACAAACAATCGAAAAACATTCGTCGAACGTTTGCTGGATATTTTTTAGTGTTCGGCGAACGTTTGACAAACGTTTTTGAATTCTTTGTTTGGTGTGGACGCAGATAGGTTAGTTAAGTTAGGTCAAAGGTTCGTTAAACATCCAAAATATCCAACCAACATATTTGTTGAATGTTTGTTTGGTATAGACGTGTTCCAAAACAATTTTGTTTTTCAATGTCCCAAACAAAATTGTTCACTAATTATTCGAACATTATGTCATACATTTTGTGAGGAACAAAATTATTTCATACAAATAATTATTTATTTACTATTTATTATTTGTAATATACACTTGGGAGTGGGGTTGATATTTAAAATCGTAATGATACGATTCACTAAACGACAAAAACACTAGACGCACTGATACTCAAATACTTTCGCGAAAATTTGTATATTATATACTTATGCTAGTATACCTACTGGTTCATTTTATATTTGCATCTTTTACACATTGCACATCTTGAGAAAGGTAAATAAAATACAATAAAATAAAAATTACAGTAAAACAATAATATATTTATTAAATTACAAAATTAATATTTTTTTTTTCATTTGTGAAAATTTATCAATAATTCTGTCAATATCTTATATTAATTTATCTGTGCACATCCAACAAAACCAATCCGCTTAATCTATTTTGCCCCATTGTGGACCTAAGCCATGTTTTTAATCTATATAAAATAAATGAAAAATTCAAATATAAGTACATTAATGTCAATTGCATAATCTAAACCTTTTTACAAACAAAAAATACTATTCAACTTCAATAAACTAGAAGATATTTTCAGCAAATGTAATTTATGATATTTTGTACAATAGTAAATAAGTTACTTTTAAATTCACTTTAAAAATGTATTAAGAATTTTGATGGAAAATTATTGTAATACTAAAAAAATATTTTTAAAATCGCAATTGCTGAAGTATATAATGGTTTAATACCAGTGCTCGAATTGGGGGGGGGGGGGGGGGGGGGGGACAGAGCTCCTCTGCTATTTTTTTTTGGGGTTTCCCAACTATATTTTTTCACCAGAACGGGGGGATGCCACATTCATCCTAATTGATGTCCAAAATAATCTATGTATGTGAATTTCAATTTACGTCAATTGGAAAATGAATTTTACGATTTATAATATTAAAACTATTTTTATAATTTAAGATTATATGGTGGTTATGAAAAGGAACAACGTCGTCATTTCTAAAAAAATATAAATAGTAATGTCTGTGAATTTGGTGATAATACTTCATACATTGTACGGTTTGTTATTAATATTGGCGATCAACGATATCGTAATTTCGGAAAAAAATAAATGCCTTTCACCACGACCTTAGACTTTTCTTCTAAGGCCGTGGCCCGCATTAAAGAGTAAAAATAAATAAAAATAATAACCAAATATATGATTATATCATTCGATTCATGAGACTGCCTGATCGCCTACAATTACTTATGTTAATTATTATTTTATTTTTATTTTCTATTGTAACATATAGGATGTTGGTATTGCTATCAAAATGTATTATATTTGGAATTTAAATATTTGTTTAGCTAAAAAGTGGTATTCAAAATATATTTAAGGTTGGTGGAGGGGGAGGAGAGGGACGAAGCCCCCACGGGTCTATGTCAAATAATTGCACACGTGGAACGTAGTTTTCAAATCTTTGGACTGAGCTCCTCTACTTAATTTTTCCCAATTCGAGCACTGTTTGATACTAATTATATATACTAATCATAAGCGTAACTAGTCCTTTAAGTAAGGGGGGGGCTAGATTTCTAAAAATGTTTTATAGCAATTTTTTTAAATTAAATTATCATTTATTTTTATTGGTGTTTACAACTGAATTGAATGGTTATTCGTTTTTATGAAACACTATATTTTTTTATATTGTAGGCAAAAATTAAGTTAATACTAATTTGTTTATAAGCACATACATTTACTCAAAAATTCTGGGGGAGCTAACATAAATTTATAATAGCTCCCCCAGAATTACATAAATTTATAATATAAATAAATAACTTGGGCAATGGGAGGGGGCGATCTCCCCATCGCCCCCCCCTCAAATACACCACTGTCTCTAATATTACTCTCAAGGATGTGCTGAATGTTGCTAACCTTGAAAAACGAGTAGTCTCAATTTAGTTGATATTATACAAGATATTAGAACAGTTTATTAACTACTAATTGTATTTTAGTAATACTACATAAAAGTAGTTGCATTTTAATACTACGATGTTCTCAATATTACTTCAAATTATATTATGTTTGTGTCCGATTTTGATCGACTGTAATACAAGTTCAACGTTTCCACCATTATTTGAATCATTGGTTTCGTACTTAGAAGAGACTTTAGAATGGGAGTCAAAAGAAAGTACCATCAGGACAAACGTTCTTCCAGAATACGACTTTATTGTGGTTGGAGCTGGAAGCGCGGGATCGGTGGTAGCTAGCAGATTATCCGAGGTAAAGTTATTTTTTTTCCAATTAAATATAAATAGACATGTAAATGAGTTTTGTAACGTGATGTTTTAAAATGTATACTCGTATTCAGATCGATAATTGGCAGGTATTGCTAATCGAAGCTGGAGAAAAGGCTTTACATATTATGGATATACCGTTATTAGCTCCATATTTTCAAGAATCGTCAATCAACTGGAAATACAGAACAGTGCCAAACAATAATTCGTGCTTAGGTTCTGAATATTTTGAATTTTAGTAAAAAGTACACAAAATCAAGTATTTAATTTTTTTATAGGTTATGAAGGTAAACGGTGTAAATTCCCGAGAGGAAAAGTTATGGGCGGAAGCAGTGTATTGAACTATATGATATATACACGTGGTAATAAAAAAGATTACGACAATTGGGCAAAAATGGGTAACACAGGTAAACATTTTATTTTATTATTCAGTTCAGTTCAAAACGTAAAGGAATTAAATAATTTTATTATTAAAGGGTGGAGCTATGATGAAGTTCTTAAGTATTTCATTAAATCAGAAAATGCAAACTTATCACATTCTGATATGGATTATCACGGAAAACATGGGTTACTGTCAGTGACTGACATTCCATACCGAACGCCTATAGCAAGAGCTTTTGTGGACGCAGGATCAAAAATTGGACTACCTGTAATTGATGTTAATGGCAAAAATCAAATTGGAATTAATTATATACAGGTAATTTTATAATCATGTTAAAATACTTCCAAAACAGTATTATTTTATCAAATATATGAACACAATGTAATCGTATAAATTTATTACATTGGAGTTATAATTTTCATATTCAAAGGGCAGAATAGACAGAATATTAGCACTTGGGTAGGACATTTCTTTAATTATTTCAAGGTAAATTATGATATATTCATGATAAATTAAATTTAAAAGCGATGAAATCATAAAAAAAATAAATGCAAGTATAATTATAAAACTAAAAGTATTACAAAACCATAATTTTTTATGTATTTTTTTTCCGACATTTATTTGATTTTTGTTAGTTTAATAATAGCCTAACCTTTTTTTAAGTGTATTGATGAATTTCAAAATATTTTGATTTTTACATTTAATAAATGTAAACAACTTTTATGTAAACTTTTAGTATTGTTGTTTGTCCTTCGTAGGTAATCTTGGATACAACAAAAACAATTCAAAATGTATGTAGATAATAATGTTTAGACATCATCGAGTTTTTTCTCTCATTACTCTTTTGATTCAATCGTTATTATTTTCTTAATTCAAAATCCTCTAAGTTCCATGCTATAAAACTTATGCAGCGGGCTATATCAAGATGTTAAAATCAACAACATCCAATGAATACTGATTCAAACAATTGCTTAATCGAGCATCTTTTGGAAAATGAATTTCATTTAAAAAAATTTTGATGAAAAATTAACAATTGTAAAATATTGTCGACCATGTCCGGAAATTCCAAAATTGATATCTAATCATAAAGAAAAAACAAAGTTTACATTTGTCATTTTAATATTTCTAATTATTTTAATACTTCATGGTTGGCTGGTAGTGCAAAATTAAATAAACTTTTCTGTTGGCCTTGTGTTTTATTCACCAGGGAAAAAAATGTTTGATCTCATAGTGGTTTTGTTAATTTAAATAATTTAACAAACACATATTTCTTCTGTTTTAAAATTAAAAATGTTAAAAATGGAAAATCTAGAATTGATTTGCAGCTTGATGAACAAAAACGTTCAGATGTAATACGCCATAATGAATTGGTAAAAAAAAAAAATAGAGACGTTTTAAAAAGTTTTATTGATTGTGTTTGTTTTTTGGCGATCCACGAATTACCATTTCGTGGTCACAATGAAAGAGTTGATTCTTTCAATAAGGAAAATTTCCTTGGTTGTTTAAATTTATTATCATCTTATGATTCTATTTTAAACATGCATTTAGAAACATCAAAAATATTCCGTGGTACATCCAATAGAATGCAAAATGATCTTATTTGATCAATTAGCAACATTATAATTAGCAACGTCTATTGAATCAGAAATAAAAAATTCTATTTTTGTTGCAATATTATTAGATGAAACTTTAGACATAACAAATCTGTCTCAATTATCAACAACTTTAAGGTATGTTCAGCATGAAACCGGGGAAGCACATGAACGTCTTATCTCATTTGTCGACGTTAGTGCTGATCATGGCTTAAGATAGAATGGTTGCACAACGAATCATTATTTTGTGATCACCAATTTATCTTATCAAAAATCTGTTAAAAGTTACATTATAGCACTATCTAGTTGTTTACATAAACATCATAAAAATTGTACTCTTATTTTGTATTTTCGTGTTCACAAAAGTTACAAAAAAAAAAAACAGGAACAAAATAAATGCTATAAGGATTCATCAATGGATGGTCATAGTTCACAAAACTAAATCTTTTTATTTATTTATTTTTTAAAACCACTTAATTCGTGCGTAGTGCCTATTGTAAAAATTAATATTTTTTATTCTAAATATATATAAACTCTAACATACTTTTTCTAGATTTAACTGGTAACTATATGGTTCCAAATTCTCTAACAAGCAAAAAGGACATTCGACTGATCGAAAAAAAAAATGTACTAAGTGGTACTTCCAGTAATATGCTATCTGCAAACTACCTCTCATATCTCGTTATAATTTTTAAGTATAAATAATACTATAAACCCATATCGACCGTATAACCCGTTGGATACCAACCGGAAATCGATAAAAATAATAGTCGATATAGAATAATAGATAATTTGTTTAGTGTTCAGTTCAGTCGGTTATTATCCGTTATTGTTTTTATGTCGAATCATAATTAAAACGTCGTAGGCATATGTATGTATAATGCCGAAAGTACGAGTATTATAATGCATATTTTAATGATTTTAGTAGCATATTTGTATATTTTTTAGAGCTATAAGTCTAATTATTACTATTTGTATTGCTCATCGGCATCGGCACTCGACGTTCGTTCCACGGAAATTTTAGTCTGTTATTTATAACTTTGGTTTCAAGTTTAAAATATAAACTGTTTTATATTTGATTCATAAATTTATTTTATTCTTTTACAAAAATTCATAAATTATAATTTCACTATATGGAAATAACAGGATTGAAACGGGACAATCTTCTGAAAACGGGATAAAAAGCGTCCCGTTCGAAGTTTCTCGGGACAACGGGACATAATGATCAAAAAAGGGATAATCCCGTTTTAAACGGGACGTATGGTCACCCTAATCTATAACCATACTGTGGGGTCTAGTAAATTTCGCTGCGATCCTTTTACCGACGGACTATTCACCACCATTCATTATGCTGCGATCGTTTTCCCGCTATCCTATTTTTTTTCGTATAACGTCAATAAAAAAATATTGGTTGGGTTATAAAAATGTTGAAATTTTGATACAATATTTTTCACAAAATGTTTTTACTCGTGCAAAAGAATTTCAAAAATCCGCATTTACAATTTTTAAAAATAAGCGTTTAAATTTTAAATGTTGATAAAAATCACGAAATCTGCCTATTTTTAGTAATTAAAAGTTGATAAACATTTCAATATGTATACTTATGTAAGATTTAAAAATGTAATATAATGAAATTGCTCTTTCCAGCGAACTAAAAAAGTTTACCGAAGCAGCGCAAAAAAAATGTTATTAGCGTTAGAAAATTATATTTTGATGAAATCTAATGTTTCCGCAATAAAATCCAAAATCATTAAAAATGTATACCACCTCTAAAGAAAATCCATATAAATAGTGAACATTTCAAGTTCCTTACGATTATTGCTTTTTGAATTACATTTAAAAAGAAAAATCGAAGTCGGCAGTCAGTAAATATTGTCATTTTTTTTTGCAATTTTTCATTACTTTTCCGCAATTATTGGGAAAACTGTTAAGAAATTTAAAAAATGACTTCTTTAGTCTCCAATGAACCCAACTAGACAACATTTGCTATCGAAAACCAAACCTAAAGTTGTTGATCGTATAATTTTTACTAGGATATTTGATATACACAAAAATTAAAACACATCATTCTAAAATTAATACATTTTTCGTTTCAATCAGAATCTAAAATTATTTTACGTAAATTCATTTTCAAACTCAAATGTCAAATTATTAATTCGTGTCTCGTGGTGAGTTCAGATAGACAGAGAATGATTGTATTTATTAGAAGTTAATCGATCGACTAGGAATTATTTTGAAAATAATATTTAAAAATAGATATTTTATAGAATGTATTATTTCTTTGCTCCTTTGGAGTGCCTCTTTGGTAGGAACATATTATTTACATAATCTTATTATGAGACTATTGTCTCATACTCACTACTCCCCAGTCAGAGTATACATAAACATGAAACATTCAAGTTTGATTATAGTTAATATTTTAAACAAAAGAATGGTATGATGTTGATTGGACTCATAGCCGTCCCAAGAGGTAGGGCAAATGGGACAAATGCCCTAGGGTGTATAAAGTATTATCAATTTAAGGGGCGTCATAAAAATTAAAGATAATAAGAAAAACTAGGTATTTTTTTTTTTAGATAGGTAAGCATTCATTTTTCGTTAGTATTGAAATATCAAAGTTGAGCATCTATCAAATAATACAATATACATATTAATAATATAATAATAATAATATATTAATAAATATGAAATTATGTAAATAATATGTTACATCCCTACGTGTATAAATATTACCGTAGAATAGAATATTATTGATCAATTAATAATGATAATGATATATTAATAAGATTAATAATATAATATATTATACATATTATATATTTAATATATATATTAACAATATTTATCACAATTTATGACATTGTAGGTATTATATAGGTAGTATGTACCAAGTACCATGGTCCAAAAAATTGATTTCATATTATAATGAATATTATCTGTGTATTATAATTAACAGAGGTATAAATTTCATATTATGGAAAAATACTGTAATGCTCACTATATAATGACCGAAAATCCTTAAAATATGCCCTACCCTAAAAATATAAAAAGAAAAGAAAAGTAAATCAAAATTTAATTTATTATCTTTAACTGACAGTTTTTTTATTTTTAGAATTAGTATCTATAATAATAATTTTATGAATATATTTATTAAAAAAAAAAAAAAAATTATCTTCTATTAAAAATTTAAAAAAATCGGGACAAAAAACAAAAATATGAGAATTTTTCTTATAATATTATATATATTTATTTATAAATAATAATATAATATATATTATAAATATAATATAAATACTATTTTTCAGTCAGTATAAATAATATTTATGATAAATTCTAAATAAAGCATTATATTATTATGTTTATTGGCAAATAATAGCACCTAAACCAGTGGCGTATTTTGAGATTTTTTTTGGGGGGGTGTCCTGACTCCTGGCAATACTTTATCTCAACAAATATTAACATAGTTTCATCACGAATTCATACCTAATTATAATACATCTTAATACCTTACATAAATGGTAATTTTTTAGTAAAAAAATCTTAGGATATCTACCTAAATTCTTAATTATTCAGCAAAAAATAAAATCGTTGAAGGTACTTCGAGTGTACTGTATACTGTACACAGTATATACTTTATATCGTCGGCCTTTGCTATAGTAATTAGTTAACAATAACTTGTATTTGAAGAAAGATAATAAGGCGATAACCAATAATACGGCTCACCCGACATCACGAAACGATAATACAATTCTAAGAATTACGTAGTTCACGATTTACTGCGAAAGTTCAAGTAATATATTGCTAATGAATAAGGTATAATTAATACCTATTTTCTGGTATAAGATGAAATATACATTATTAAATTTTCAAAGCAGTTTTAAAATATTTCGTCATTCGTCAACAATATTTCGCAATACTTCAGTAATAAATAGAACTACAAAAAAATGGGAGTTTTACCCCCCAGGACACCACCCCTAAATACGCCACTGACCTAAACTTCAAAAATGATACTTAAAATCTAAAATACTTTAAATATACAAAAAATAACAAAATTATTAATTATTATTATTATTATTATTAATGTTTATTATTTTAATATTACGCAACTATATAATAAATATGTTTATATTATGTTATAATCAATTCATTATCAATTTTAAAAGTTAGTTCAAATGAATTCGGATAATTCAGTTAATTCTCGATTTTGGATTTTATCACGGAAACACTAAATTTCATCAAAATATAATTTTCTAACGCAGGCACGTAGCTAGGATTAAATAATTAGGGTGGCACAGTTATGGCCAATATTTTTCTTGAGTGGCCAACAGTTTTACTTCCCCCCACGGACCCCACATTAGACACTTATAGAATTATGTTTATGTATAGGTATATTGTTTATAATATAATAAAATTGTAATTTCTGAATATAATAATTAGTGTAATTAGGTACAAAAAGAACTAAATTTGATAAGCAAATAAATTAGATAATTTTTATCTTAATATTATATAAACCTTATATATAATTATTATAATGTATATGAATAATAAATATATACATGAAATGTATGTTAAAATAAATACAATTTAAAAAAATAGTCTACATTAAAATAATTTTTCGATTATTATGATTTATAGCAAATTTATCTACAACTTCTTCCAAGTCCAGAGATTTTGCTATCTTCTTTTCGATGCTCATCATAGATAAATTTGATAGGCGTTCATCCGTCATTTTATTTCGCATGTATGTTTAAGTCTCCTTAGGCAAGAAAAAGTCCTTTCGCAACCTGCACTTGATACCGGAATTGTAATAGAGATTATAACCATCTTGTATGTTTCATTAAAAACAATTTTATATTTTTCCAATAAATCAACAAAATTCATCAAATTTGTGATTTTTATTTGATTTTCTTTTTGGTAAATTTTTATTGTGTTTGGTATTATTTTAAGTTCTGATTTTAGTAATTGTGTATCCAATTTATAATGTTGGGCTAAAGGTTTTAGGTCATCATAGCTCAGAAATTTGGCATTTTTTGGATGTAGATAATCAATAGCATACAAAATACTGGAATTAATGGAAAATCGATTTTCTAACTCGTTAATTATTTTGTCTAAAATTGGCAAAAATAATTTTGTACGAAAATCATTTTTTGATTGAGCTTATTCATTTTCTAATGATATGTTTTCATCAATAAAAAATGATTTAAACTTTTGAGGAACACGCTTTTTCTTATTTTTTGGATTTGTTCACTGGGTAATGGTATATTATTTTCTCTACAAATATATAAAGCTTCTTCGTACATTTTTTCAAAACATATATAATTAATTGATCCATCACATTCGTTAAGACAATCATTTGAATCATTTCTTATATTTGTAAGCGTCATAATTAACGATTTTATTAAAACCATACTTTCTGCTATTTCGGCAATAACGCCTTGTAAAAAATCACTAACTTTTTTGAACATAGTTAGTATGTTAGAAAATACTACCAAATTTAATACAAATATAAAATCTATTTGATGTAAAAGACCTTTAGCGGTAACTGAACGATCTCTTTTATCGCTAATTAATTTATGGAGTAAAATTAATAATGGACTTAGAACTTTTTTAAGACTCAAAGTTGCAAAAACTTGTGCTGTCCATCTGGTTAGACAGATTTTTTTTCAATTCTACAACTGAATTTAAGTTAATTTTTTTTTGAATGTCAATAAAAAGCGAATGAACTGCCGAACCTGATACAAAAACATATATCTCTTCAACCAAATCAAAAAATAATTTTACATCACTAATATTTTTACATATGTCGGCAATAACTAAATTTAGTTTATGGTTAGAACAATGCACATATATTGCTTGCGGAACTTCGTCACGAAATAATTTTTGAACACCATTTAATCTACCGCTCATTACTGCTGCTCCGTCGTAAGTTTGTGCCACACATTTTTATAGATCTACTGAACATTTTTGTAGTATTTCTTTTATATAATTTAATAAGGAAGACATTTAATTGTTTAGCAGGCTTAAAGCCCATGAACCTTTCATGTATTGAACCTTGAATATAATAACGTACTACTACTGATAACTGTTCTGTCTTGCTTATATCTTTCGTTTCGTCAACTATAAGAGCAAAATAATTACAACTTTGTAGTTCAAAGCTAATTTTTTCCAAAATTATTTGATTGAAAATACTGATCATTTCATTTTGGATTTGAGAACTGGTATATTTGGCATTTTGGGGAACATCTTGGCCTACAACTTCACACTGTTCATCTATTAAATGAAGAAGTTCCAAAAAATTACCACGGTTTAAGCTTTTTACGCTTTCGTCATCACCACGTTGTGCTATACACTGTGTTCCGGTATATAATAAAACGCTAGCAATGCGTTTAATGTATTTTATATTTTTTTTTATAAGTTTCAAATGACCCTCATTAATTTGAACAGAAACAGATGGAATACTTTTGGTTTTCATGTTTTCATAAGACACCCACATTACATAACAATTTTTATGGTCTTGACTTTTATCATGTTTTTTTAAACCACTATCACTGAAAGCCTTTTTCCAATTTTTAAATCCTAAACTGATAAATGTTGTTTGATTGTCAAAGTGCTTTGAAAACATTCTACATGGAAAACAATAGACAGCGTCTTCTAAAATACTATATTCGAGCCAAGCAAATGATTTGAACCATTGTTTTGAAAAATGACGCCAACGATCACTATAATTAGTTTTCGGATAAAATGTTAAATTTGGTTGTGTAGGTTCATTGTTCAAATTTTGAGAAATATCTGAAGGTCCCGGACATTTTTTTAAAACACTAGCAACACTAATTTTGGTATTCGGCTCCGGTTTTTTAATTAAATCGCCGATATTTGATTCTGAATTGCTATTGCTATAACTATCCGTACTACTAGTAGTGTCGTAATTATTACCTGGATTGTTGGTTATATCATCTTGTCCTTGAATAATAATGTCTGAAGAATCCACATTTTTGTTCTCGTTGTTAAGTTTCTTAGCAGAAAAATAATTTTGCATTGTTATTTGTCTTTTCATGGCAAAAAATTTAAAATTACGTACAATTTAAAATAAATAACTATGAGTAGATATAAATGTATTATATTAGTTATAAATACTATTATTAGTTATTAAATTAATACACTGTACATGGATCACAATTCGCGACAACCACAACCACAAGTCTTCAAACGTCAACTGAATAATAGCTGTATTGCTAGGTAAAGAAGAAAATAGTACAGAATTATAGCGACACAATATTATTGTTACTTTTCAACATTACATGTTTAAATTAAAAGTGAATAATAATATTAGGCGGGTCACATACTCATTCACTGATAGCTGTTGTAATAAAATACTATATATCACATATAAGTACTATATTATTATTTGTTATAGTTAATTAGACCTCGGCGATTAAATTTATATTTATAGATTATAAGGTACCCACTAACAAGTCATGTCGCGATTGGAAATGCCGATTTACTGGAATAGGAATACATGCGAGTTCTTGCGACTTTATAATAATAATTAATATAGATGCATTATTGTCGTTAATACGACGAATAATACGGGTATGAATGAACAATTTCTATTCTGAATTCTGATATCCTGGTAATCTGACCACTATGGTCACACTATGTTCGGAAAGACAATTATGAAAAAATAACAAATATGATAATAGAAATTTTAAAATATATTTAATTTTGTAACCCAATTATTTGAGCCTTGGGTATTTGAATAATATTTCAATGTAATGGGGTGGCCATCAGAGTGGCCTGTAAATATTTTGGGTGGCCGGGCCACCTCAGGCCACCCCTTAGCTATGTGCCTGTTCTAACGCTTATAACATTTTTTGCGCTGCTCCGATAAACTATTTTGGTTCGCTGAAAAAAATAACTTCTCTAGTACATTATATTACATTTTTAAATTTTACATAAGTATACATATTGGAATGTTTATCAACTTTTAACTACCAAAAATAGGCATATTTCGTGATTTTTATAAACATTTAAAATTCAAACGCTTATTTTTAAAAATTGTGAATGCGGATTTTTGAAATTTTTTCACACGAGTAAAAACAATGTGAGAAAAACATTGTAACAAAATTTTAAAATTTTATGGCTAACCAGCATTTTTTTATTGACATTGTACGAAAAAAAATAGGATAGCAGAGAAACGATCACGGCGAAATGAACGGCGGCAAAACGATCGTGGTGAAATGAATGGCGGCAAATAGTCCGTCGGCGAAACAGTCACAGGGAAATGATTTCGGCGAATAGTTCAGCGGCGAAAGGATCGCGGTGAAAAGTCCGAGTCCGCATGCTGTGTAGTCGACCGAACGTAATTTCGACAAACATAGGCTGGACACTGATAAGTGATAATACTAGCGGAGATCAACATGTTAATAAACGAATATTAAAAATATTTTTTATATATAAATCGTAATATACGTTATAAAATTGACGTAAATTGAAATCCAAATTTTAATAAAAATTATTTTGGACATTTGTAAGGGTGAACGTGGCGTTTCCCCGTTCCAGTGAAAAAATATAGTTGGGGTACGGAAAAAAAAAATAGTTGATACGCTCCGTCCACCTGCGCACCCGTAGGGTGGGGCTCAATTTGAGCACTGATCATGAGTTATAATTTAAAGTCATTGTTTTTAATTAATTTAAATTAAAATAAAATAATATAATATTTTATAAGAGTATGCGTTGAATTTATATAGAATTTGATACTATTTTGTAAAATTATTTCAGGCTACTATGAAAGGCGGTCGTCGTTGCAGTACAAATACAGCTTTTCTTTTCCCGGCCAAAGGTAGATCAAATTTACACGTAAAAAAAAGAAGCATGGTAACACGAATACTAATAAATAACGTAACAAAAAAAGCCATAGGGGTGGAATTTGTTTCTAATCGAAAAATATATAAAGTATTCGTACGGAAAGAGGTAATTATTTCCGGGGGTACTATAAATTCTCCACAGTTATTGATGTTATCAGGGATCGGCCCAAAAGAACATTTAGAACATCATAAAATCTCATTAGTGGAAAATTTACCAGTCGGTGAAAATTTAATGGATCACGTGGCATTGGGAAGTTTATCTATTACAATTAATGAATCAATTTCATTGTCGACAGATAGAATTATAAATAATCCTAATAACATAAACGATTATTTAGTACATTATAATGGTCCTTTTACAATACCAGGGGGCGCAGAAGCCTTAGCTTTTATTGATTCAAACCAAAATTCTTCTACAGACGGATATCCAGATCTAGAATTGTTACTAACATCAGGAAAATATTCATCTTCTGAAATTTTGTACAAAGTATTTGGTTTTAATACAGATATTTATAACAAAGTTTATAAGCCCACCGAAAAAATGGATGGATTTGTGATATTTCCAATGATTATGCGACCAAAAAGTAAAGGTCGTATATGGCTGCGAGATGCAAACCCATTTCACTACCCATTAATTGATCCAAATTACTTTGCTAATGAAAAAGATTTGGACGTAGCTGTTGCCGGAGTAAGAATTGTTCAAAAAATGCTAAAAACTGACGCGATGCAGAAACTCGACGCTAAAATACTCAGTACTCCACTACCTGGATGTGTTCAACACACGTTTGATTCCGACGAGTATTGGAAATGTACTGCTCGCTACATAACTTTTACTATTTATCATTTGTCAGGTACATGCAAAATGGGACCAAAAGAAGATCGTTCAACAGTGGTGGATCCAAGACTACGAGTACATGGAATAAATAATTTAAGGGTTATTGATGCATCAGTTATACCGGAAATTCCAGTAGCACATACCAATGGTCCAACGATTATGATAGGAGAAAAAGGTGCTGACATGATTAAGGAAGATTGGGGCATTAAAATAATTTAATGATATAATTTATAACTTATAAAATATAATACTTAACACAGATTCAATTAATATCGTACTTATTTTACTACAAATAAATTAGTTTTTACTTAGGTATTACAACTAGTCAAGGACGTACCCAAGGGGGGGGTTCGAGTCCGGACCCTCCATTGACATTTCTACATACTCAACGGTTTAATAGTAAATAGTATAATAATAATATATAATGTATTTTAATTTCCTATTATCTTCAAAATACAAAGTTTATAGATTATACAATATACCTATAATCATTATAGGTATATTATATAATTAATTTATCGATGACAGTCGCGCGTCGCTCGTGTTGTTAAACTCATTTGTTATTGCGTTATTAAGTTGGTTTTTAGTGCGTCTTTTTAGTTTTATGTAATTTGAATTAATTGAAGAAGTTCAATAAACGAAGGTAATTTTAAAGAACTTTTAAAATTTCGAGTCAAAGCTGGAGATTTTATGCTTGAAAATCATCTGAAAAATTCTTCTTCAAAAGCAACTCATATTAGTAAGACAATACAGAACGAGTTAATCGATTTATGTGGTAAAGAAATTTTAGACAGTATTTTAAAAAAAAATTACAGACAAGGATATTTTTTACAGTACAATTTTTGATGAAACCTTAGATGTGTCTAAACGATCGCAAATTAGTTTAGTTATAAGATATATTGATGAAATAACAATTAGAGAAGATTTTGTGGCATTTATAGATGCATTTGACGAAGCTCAACTTATTCAACTAAGGAGTTCTACTAATAAATTAAGTGATGATGAAGAAGTAAATATAGACAGTTCTTTTGAAAATTATGAAAGTTGCAAAAATGTAGAAGAAATATCGATAACTGGGAAAATGCTAGAGCAAATTGTTTTAAATCAACTGAGAAAAATGGGTCTGAATCTTAACAAATATGTAGGTATTGGTACTGATGGTTGCAGTGTTATGACATCAGAAATTTGTGGAGCTGTAGCTGAAATTATAAAGAGTTCACCGAATGTCCGTAGATGTCCATGTTACAACCATTCTCTTAATATTTCTATTTCAAAATCAAGTAAAGTTCAAAGTATACGAAATTTAGTTGGAATTATTAAAGAGGTTGTTGGCAGCAAAACGTACAGTTATTTTGAAGAAGTATGTTGGCCATCAGCTAACAGGACTATGCGAAACGAGATGGGTTGAGAGACATGATGGAGTTACTAGGTATTTACAAGACATGCCTAAAATTATTAATACATTAACTGAAATTACAACATGGAAAGATTCCCAAACTTCTGGAAAAGCAAAAATACTTGTAACAACATAATTTGACAGTGAATTTATTATTGTTTTTTTTAGTTTTGCGCATTTGCTCAATTTCACTTATTGTCTAAGCAAAATTTTCCAAAAAAAAAAATTTAGAATTGAATACAGCAGCAAATACTATAAAAGATACATTACAAGTTCTTTCCAAATGTCGTGAAAATGTTGATACAGAATTTTCAAATATTTTTAAATCATCTGAAGATTTAGCAAACATTATCGATGTAGAATTACGAATGCCTAGATTATGTAAACAACAAAAAAATCGATCAAACTATTTTACTAACAACGTAGAAGATTATTACAGAATCTCGATATTCATTCCTTTATTGGATAATGTTATAGATGACTTAAAAACATGTTTTTCCCAAAATACATTGGAATTATTTCAGTTATCTTTTTTTCTTCCATCTAATTTTTTAAAATTACCAAATGACCAAAAAGAAGAAACTGACAAAATAAAATCAGTTGCTAAAAACTTTCAAAAATTGCTTAATAAAAATGAGTTATCCTCCCGATTAGTTGGTGAATACTATATTTGGAAAGAGAATTGGATACGTGAATTTCAAAATGATTCATCAGTTATTTCTAACCATGCAATTGAAGTATTACAGAATTGTAATGAAGATGTTTTTCCTTTAATAAATAAAATATTAAAATTATTAATTACATTACCCATTAGTAATTCTAGCTCTGAAAGGTCATTCTCTTCACTACGGCGTCTTAAAACATGGCTAAGATCATCAATGTGTGAAACACGTTTGACTGGACTTGCATTATTAAACATTCACAGAGACATTGCCATTGATGTTGAAAAATTAATTCAACGTTTCTCCAAAAGCAAAAGAAAAATTCCATTTGCAATTTAAAAACCATAAATAATAAGAAATTAACCTAACTTTAAGTTGTATATTTCATTAGAATTTATCATAAATTATAAATTACAGTAAAATTTAGAAAAAGTAATGTAATTAAACATTTGATAAGCAATAAAATAAAATCTTGAGAAACCTAAATATTTAAAAAAAAATGTTTGTATATATATTTTATGGTCTACTTAAAGGTAAATTTAATTTCAATCATTATTATACTAGTGTCAAAATAATATAACATAATAAACCCTGATAATTAATTGATATTATTTGATGCCCCCCCCCCCCGTAAATCTATTCTGGATCCACGCCTGGATGTATAAGCCATACTATAGTATATTAATACTAATTTGTTGGTATAGAGTTTAACTATAATTATAATTAGAGAATAGATAAAATTAAAATGTTGGACCCCCCCTATAAAAAAATTCCTTGATACGCTCCTGCAACCAGTTATTTATAAATAGCTTAATTATTTCTTTCATATTTTATAAATATTGAATTTTTGGCTATTGAATTGAATTTAAAACGAATAAGATGTAACATTGGAATTTAAAATGTTGAAAATGTACTCGGTTTTAAGAAATATTTTTTATTTATATTTTATGTGATTATATGCATAAAAATAATTCATACTATTTTTTAACAAATAAGAGTTTTATGAACTTTTGTATATTTTGGTTAAAAATAACAATGTATCATACGATACATGTATAGATAGAAAATAAGGTCACATTAGCAAATTTAAATAATAATTTTTAAATATGATTTTTTCTAAAATACTAAAAATGTATAGATTATAATTGTTATACATTAGTAGAAGATTAGGGCATTAACTTAGACATTTTATTTGTAACATTTAAAAATTACAATAAAATGTAGGAATCCTGTATAAATAGTACCATTTAAACGAGGGACTGGAACTCTAATGAATTGTACGGTTCCGGTTTTTAAAATAAAAATAATTTCCGTTTTTGATGCTGGTTCTTAAAAACTTAAATTTCAGTTTCGATTTTTTTTCGGTTTTAAAAAATAAAATTTAGGTTTCGGTTTCTTTTCGGTTCTTAAAAAATGAAAAAATCGTTTTAAGTTATGAAATTATACTAATAAGTATAATTTAATAACTTAAAACGATTACATGTATGTAAGAATAATATTATTTTGTTTTGATTTTTTAAAAAATATAATAAAATATGATTAGTGTCAAACACGGATCTAGAACTCAAATTGGGAAGGGGTCATTTTTTCGAAAGGACAAAAAGATATCACATAATTACAAAATAATGAAATGAAATTATTAATTAAAATTAGAATGATATTGACGCGGACCTCGCGGCGACCATTATGACATCGGCCGTCGATGATCGCGTCGAATTTTTCAATCAACCACCAGACTGCGGATCGTACCATCATCACGACACTCCATTTCCAATCCATCATAGGAGGGGAATCTGGATTGGTGGCGAGGACGTCGGACACGGACTGCCATGGAGTCGGTCGATGCATGTATTTCGCGTCTGGAAAACCATGATCTCACGTCAAGGACCATTCATCAGAAACCATTATTTCTGTCAATTGTGTTTTGTGTATCGACTGTATTAATTCACGTAACTGGCACAAGTACTAATGTTTATCACCATAATAATCACCATTGTACTATCGGGCATTGTTTTTTGATTTTGACTGTTTAATTTTCCACATATTATATTGGATTGTGCGTTCTACATCGGACGCGCTCCCCTACTATATTAATAAATTAATTTTTAATTTTTAAAATTTAATTACAAAATTTAATCTTCTTTGTTTTGTTTTTCCAAAATTAGAAATAATATCATCAACATTCATTGATATATTCTGTGAATATAAAGCAAAGTGAAACCGGTGAGGCGGTTTCCTCTTCCATGTTTGAACGAAGTTTTAAGAGAACGTCACACAAGCATGTATTGTCTCCGTCTGGTTTACGAACAACGTAGAAAGTTTGCGTTCAGTATTTTAAATGTAGTGAAGTTAGCTTTAATATTAGAGTAAACTGATCTATAATCAAACTTTAAGGGAAGTATTTGTGTTTGGTTGGTTTTTCCGATATTTTAGTTTTTTTTAGCGAGTTATGAGTATGTAAAATATAACAATTAAAATAACATTATAACTCACTAAAAAACTAAAATATCGGAAAAACCGATCAATAAAACACAGATACTTCCCTTAAACTTTGATTATAGATCAGTTTACTCTAATATTAAAGCTAACTTCACTACATTTGAAATACTGAACGCAAACTTTCTATGATGAACGTAAACCAGACGGAGACAATACATGCCTATGTGCCATCCTCTTAAGGCGCCTGAGAGTAGCGAATGACTGCATGTATAGTATTTTTAACAAGTTATTAGAACACAATTTAGCGATTAGCAATGCCGTAGCAAGTATATAATATTACATTATATATTACAGTATATAATTAGTATATAATATAGTATTAATTAGTATATAATATTATTATTATTATAGATCAGCGTTTCTCAAACTGTGGGTCGCGACCCCCTAGAGGGTCGTGAGTCAATATTTGGGGGGTCGCGAGAAGTTTTATTAATTATACAGATTGTAAGAAATTTATGTTTTTTTAAATTGTATAAATTATTATAGACTATAGAACTAATAGAAAATATTTAAATATTTAAATATTAATAATAATAATAAAAAAAACTTTATTATTTTTATTATTATTATTATAAAGTAGTAAATAAGTAATAAAAGAGAAAAAAATTTGTTTTTTGAAATTATTTTTATTGATTCTGTAAATGTAAGACTATGGTCGCGTAGATTTTTGGAAGAAAATTTGGGTCGCAGTCTTAAAAAGATTGAGAACCACTGTTATAGATACATACGGGTAACAGATTGACAATAATCTTATCTAAGATAAGTTATCTTTCCGTCGAAGGTTGAATATTCGTAAGGTTTATAAATAATAAGGTTGCCTCATAGTCATGTAAATGAATTTATCACCCCATACCATTCCTTATCAACAGACGTCACCCGAAGTACAATATTTAAGACGGCGCCGCGGCATATTGAATTATGCTGTCGAGGGCATATACTCGTATATCTTAATTTTTATGATTAATTTTTTATTATATTTATTGATTTACTGCTTATTATTAATATTGATGTATTATTATTGAATATTTTATTTTATTACTTAGAAATATGCCTTATAATATTGTGTAATATTATTCATTATTTTTCGCTATTTTTTTGCACAGGTTTTAATGACATCAATAAGCAACAATCATAAAAATATGATCAACTATTTTTTAAATTTTACAAATTTTTATTATTTTTTATTAACAAAACAAAGTCCGCGGTTTCTATGGCCATTGGAAAAACATTATATTGTTTAGTATTATACAGTATTATACATGATTATATAAATACAATAAAGATAAAAACGAAAATAAAAAGACAGTGTGTTAATATATAGATTATATTTTATGGAATAATCCTGTGTTGTGAAGAAAATCCAGGATCGTTGTAAAATTGCTCTGTTCGGGGCTGAGTGATTCAGGGAGCTGGTCCGTAAGGTTCAATTTTATCCTTCCTTTTTCGTAGTATCGGCATTCCGTAAGGATGTATTTGACGCATAGGCGGAATTCGGTGGGAGGACTTGAGGGAATTAAGCTCCCCCCCAGAAATGCAAAGTATAGGTCTTAGCCTCCTTAGCCCTAAAAATTGTTAAGTGACTAAAATTACAATAATGATTATAATTGTAAAAGGCATTTTTAATAACTGATTAAAAAAAAAAAAATATTCTATGATAAGAATTAAATCAAATTCGTAAGATTTTACAAACTTATTGTCATGACTTGGAACGATCGTAATTAATGTAATATTAATAATATGTAATAATACCTGCATTGTTTGTTTAATTTACTTAATTAATAATTTCTGTTTAAAATACCTACTTCAAAAATGTTTAAGATAAAACAGAAACACACTACATTCACACCAACAATGTCACCATGCTTTCGAGAAATTTGTTTCAATTTCAATGTTAAAATAGTTAATATTTACAAAATGAAATATGCAAGCTCTACTTGTTCGTCGGACTAGGGAGAAAAAATTGAATTTATTATAAATTATTTATTAATTTTATAATTTATAACCAATTTAACAATTTTGCTACGACCTGAAATATTCAGCTCTTTTCCATCTTCCTCACACGGTGTTTGCCGTTGTCAGGACATACTACATAGAAGAACCACAAGAATAATAAATAATATAAAACTTGTGTTAACGATATAAAAAGAAATTATTAGCACAATTATAGGACTAGAGGGTAACACAAACACATGCAAATGTGAGTTGTATGGTGGCATTTCAAAGTAATATTGAAAATGCATTTAATAATAGTGCACAACGAAATATGAGATATGTGCGAGAGGCAGGCCCTATTTTTATGTGCACCACGAATGTACAAGTATGCGCTACGGTCTACAAAACAAAAATTAAATAATAAGCCAATTACTAGGAAATATGAGTATTATTGAATTTTTTAAAATGTAATGCATATATATATATATTATGTATGTAATATATTCCTTTTTCTAAGATAGTAGTAAGATTAAAATTTTATTTAAAGCAGTAAAATTAAGTGTGCAGTCCGAAATCGTACAAATAATAGGGCCTGGCGAGAGGCAATATTAACGAGGTCAACCAGTAAAGTAATAAATCTGAAAACATGCGCATTTAGAACCTCAAGGTGTTAACAATAATTAAAAACAACTTTTATATTATAAAGCCATAATGTCGCATATTGATTCTCACGAGATCTAAGTATATAAGGGGGTTATTAATAGACCAATATTCAGTATTGTGTTTTAGCCCAGTACATGCATCTTCACGCCGGTTAACTTAATATTTTAATTTGTACTTAGAATTATTTTATAAAATTATACAATTGAACTTAGAATTTATTTAATAAAGTGAATATTTAAAAGTCTTTAGTTTTTTAATTCATCACTACCGATAACTTAATTGATTGAGAAGTTGTACGATTATGTATTACGATTATTACGATGTCTGTATTCCTTTCCTGTTGCAATAGTCTGTACACTTAAACTGACACGCAACACCATATATGTTGGTCATGGTAATCACGAGATCCGTGGTTAGGTATATAAAACCGTAGGTCCTCGCACCTTTTCTATTAATTTTTCTTCCATTTTAATAAAAAATTGAACTTGAAAGCGAAAAAAACTAGAATTTTGGATTAAATTGTAACGTAACGTACAACTATAAATGCGGATGTTTAGAAAATAAAAACTGACTTTCACGCAAAACTTTGGTGAGGTGAAGGTCATCCAGAAGATGAAAATAAAGGGGAGGTGAATAATATGAAAAATGCCGACTACAATTTTTTTACTCAATGCATGTAGTATAATTAACTATATGTAGTCGTATTTTTACTTTTTAACATATATCTATATATGTGTTAGTGTCGCACGTTCTTAAAATTGACAATTTAATTATATATACTTATATAATAATATTTTATATTGTATAATATAAGTAGTTACACAAATTTTATTTATGTATACACTGTACTACGAAATATGTAATATTTGTTTTCTGTAGGTAAACTTAGGTCCTTCTAGGCTATAATGAAACAAGTCCGACTGCCGACTGATGTTTTCGTTGGGGGGGGGGGAGACACTCCCTTCGGGACGGCCCTTGTGAGGTGATGTGACAAACATGACGTGATAACAGAGTGGCTCTGTTACATTAAAGTATATTTACAAACCATACTCTGCATATTTTTACCATTATGTGAGTTTATGTGACAATAATGTGTTTCTATCTTTTTTTATCATGTATTATTATTTTTTTATTATTTATAATGTAAATTAATTTTATTTATTTAATTATTATTCATTTTTTTCTGCTATTAATTTACTATTTGTATTATTATGTTTGTAATTTATTATTTATATTGCACTGTTAGATACATACATTTCATTTTTCTGCAGTTAAAATTTTTTTTTATTACTGTATAATATTTTTCTGATACTTATAAATTGTGTTACTAATTTCATATTTTCATAATCCTATAGTAATTTTTTACTGTACATAATGTCCATATTTAAGATAAAATATTATTAAATATATAAAAAATTTATTAAAACTTTTATAAAATTTCTAATAATATCTGTATAAATTAAGTATTGAATATACTAATAAAAATATATATCATGGAGTATTGTTTGTAATGTGCAAATAAATGTAGGTCTAATGACCAGTTTTGATTTAAAAAAATCAACATCAAATATACAAAAACACACTTATAATACTTGGCTAATATTTTAAGAGTATTAGCTACAGTAAAATTTTGTTAATTTATATAATTTGTGTTAAAATTGTTGAACCTGCCAACGTCATGTTGTGGTTTTGATATTTTGTTGATTAAATTAGTTGATTTAAAATAAAGTTATATTTGTCACTAGTTTTTGAATTGTATAAAAATTATGTATACTAAATATATTAATTTAATTTAAAAGGTGAAGAAGACATTATGACTTGATAATAATTAATAATTAATAATTGTAGGTACCTTGTAAAGGTACTTACAATTGTAATTATAAAGGTAATACTTGAATGATTTTTGAATTTTATAAATCCAAATAATAATAATAAGAATATATCTATGTATTTGTTTATTTTTTATTTTATACTAATGACATATATTAATAAAAAACCGAAATTAACTGTAAAAAATCTTTATAAAAAAGTATTGATTCCGATGAGGTTCTGGATTTCAATTAAATTCTAATAAGGGTTCCAGCAAGGCCCCATTTTTAAAAATTAATTTGAATAAGTGTTTTGGAAAGGTTCCAGCTCTTTTCGGATTGGTTCCAGATTCTAATATAAACTATGATCAATTAAAATATTTAAGAACCTTATAGCACACATTCACATTCAAAATATTTTGTGTTTTGTGATCTGAAGAATAATTTTTACATATTTTATTTTTCATACATATCTTTAGACTATAATATTTCACGAGTAAACAAACTATTTATTCAATAATATTTATATACCAAACTGAGGATAGTGAAACAAGTTTTCCTATTGAACAACATTTTTTTAAAATTTATTTGGTATTTTTAACTATTTTAATTTAAAATTAAATTAAAACTTATAAAAGTATAGGGAAGAAGAGTAATATATGTCATGAATGAAGATCCTATAAAAAATTTTTTTTAGTAAAAATCAATGAGTATAATTGTTGATTAAAAAAAAAATATATATGTAGATTTAAATTTTAAGGGCGGGATAATATTTGAGGTTTCAAACCCAAACGACTTATAACAGATTTTGGCATACAATAAGTAGGGTCTATTGGTAATATTTTATCATACGACATTAATGACAATGCAGCAAGACCAAAAAGGGTGTGAAATGGATCTGGTTCATCCCCAGGGCGATCACTGAATCCACCTCCTTCAGTATCCTGTAGATAAAATTATATATTAAAAATTTAATATACTTATTATACTAAATTTATTACTATTATTACCTGAGATGCTAAAATAAAATTTTTTAATTCATCTTTATCAATCCAATGATCACGCCCTAAAATATTTAATGAAGAAAACACCCACCAAGAGTAACAAACATCAGGTAATTTTTCAGGACGACCATTAAGTCCACCAGATGGTAATTGCCTTTCAGCTAACCACCAGCCTAATGTGTCAGCATCAACTAAATCTAATCTTCCTATAAAATGAATTATTTATATAATGTAGGAATAAAGAAAACAATTTTTTCAAGCAAAATAAATTAAACAAGTATTAAAAATACCAGCAATAGATAATGCTCCAACACAACAATATATTAAACCTCCATGACTTTCAGCTCCAGGCCGTGATCCAAAACCACCATCAAAATTTTGACAGCTCTTGATGAAATCTATAGCTTTAGCTAAATCAATTTCATTAAGTTTACTCTAAAAAATTATCTAATTCATGAAATCAGCTAAATAATAGTAATGTAAAAAATGTATATATTTCAAGTATAGTTACTAAAAGAGATAAACAAGCTAAGGCGCAAAATGAATATCGAGTATCCACTTCTCCCCATTTATCTCCAGTAAAACTACCATCATCTTTTTGAAGTTTAGAAACATAAGACACAATTTTTTCAATTGGTAATTCTAATTCTCGATTAAGTAAACAAGATATCTGTAATTAAAATAAATATTAAAATCCTCAAGAATTATAGTATGCATGATAAATATTTACTAACCTGAACAGCACTGAGCGTATACAATAAATGTGGGTCATGACCTGGAGCTGGTGAATATCCTCCACAACTGTGTTCACAACTTTTAATAAACTCAAATATTTCATCTTCTTTGGGTATATTGCCATCATTGATCAAATATAATGCTGTTAATCCCCAGTACATGCCGGACATTCGAAGAAATTCCATCATACTACTTTCCTGTAAGTCATAATTAAATTTAATTGTAAATAATAATTTGACTGTTAAATATAATTATTTTTTAAATTTTATTATTTACGTATTGATGTCTTTCTTTGCCAAAAGATTGTAAAAAATCAATGTGTTTTTCTAATTGCCATGTTTTACATGTCTTATCCAATTTGACATCTTTTTGTAACTAAAATTAAATTAAATTAATTAAACATCAATTATTAATTAAAATGTATAAGAATTAAATAATACAGAAACTACAATGATAAATGAAACAAAACATCTACAACAGAAAATATCAAATATCTACGGTTCATTGACAACTTCTTTAGGCGTGACAATATATAAAATGCTTGAAACTTTGTTAGTACTTCAATAGCATATTTACCATTTTGATTTTTCTGTGAAAGTTTACTTATTTCTAATGTCTGAACTTTAAATGTAGCTCAATAATTATGGTCAAGGTTTTAAATTGAAGATTAAAGGACTTTATACTTTATTTTTAATTACCAGATTAAATTTAAACAAATAAATTATTAACAACGAATATCTATTAAATTTTCATGTAATGTTATACATTTATTAAGAATTCTTAGATAATTTTGAAGTTTTAACATAGGTTTCTTAATAACTGCGGTTTTCACTGGCCAAAAATTATTGATAAAGTTTTGATAAGGTATCACTAATAACGTATTATCACTGTGAACATATATATGATAAGATTTATCATTGATAACATTGTGGGAAACTAGTCGTTAGGTTAGCTTAATCACAATATTATACGAAAAACAAATCTGTCAATTGATAGTGTCGTTGGAACTGTTGTTCTGCAACTCTGTAAACGACCAAAAAAAGTATGTTAAGGGTGGGTAATATAAAAAAAGATAGAATTAATTAGATGATAATAATAATAATAATAATAATAATCATTAATAACATATAATTTAAACAGTAATCAATATTCAGTATTCAGTTGATAAGGTTTTAATAATGTTATTATTAGAGCTTGGAAAGATTCTTTAAAAAGGAACATAATTTTTTGCCGTTTATCACTTGAAGAAAGGATCTAGTTCCTTTCATCGTTCCTAAAAAAAGAAGATTTTTTGTTCATCAATAATTTTTAAATTTTATCTGTATAAATTATAATAATAATTTATTTAATTGCATAGGTATTGTTGTTTTATTTTTATTTTTTAAATTTATTTATTTCATAATAGGTAATTGTATACCCATAGTAATAGTTACAACTTATATATATATATATATATATATATATACTGTATAGGTACATAACTAATGCAATAATTTACATTAATTATTATGTATACAGTATATTTAAATATAGGTTTTATTTTACAAATTGTGTAATTGATTTTTTTATAATAGTTATTTTTTTAGTTCACTAAAGGTTGCCAATAATTAAAAATACAAAAAAAATATAAATAACAATGATTGTCATGATCATTTATAAATTTTTTGAAATTATGGACTCTCCATACAAATTTAGCCAGGGTCCCCGGAAGACCTGACGGCTATGTATGCAGTACTGCATTTAGATACAAGTCACCCAGGGGTAAACATTTTACATTTATCTATTAATTACTTTAAAATTATACTAAGTGTGATCAATAAAAAAAGCTAGGTATTACGTTTTAATGTCACTTTATAGATATGTATTTTTATTAAGATAGATTAAAACATATATTTTTAGGTATGTTCTTTAATGTCAACAATAATCAATCATTTTGAATAAGCGTTTTTTAAAGCAGTCCGATCCACTTAAATATATTATTTTTACGAATATGGTTAAAAATGAAACAAGTAAAAAAATAAATTAATAAATTATGATAAAAATTTAAAATTTAAAAGACATAAGTAATTCAAAATATGTATAACTTATGCCATATATTAGTTTACAATGAAAAAAAAATTCAAATTGTTATTGATTGCTCGCCAAAAATATTTCGATGTCCTTAATCAAATAAAAATTGCACTATATTTGAATAATGTATACACGACACGTGCAAATGAAATACATTATGTGTACGGAAGATGAAGTGAACATGCACATTGTACAGTATTTTATATAACCTACACCCACTGACCCAGTAAAATTATTTTTAGAAAACAAACTATAATATTGCTCTTGGCGATAAAAATCAAGGTAAAATCAACACTCATAGAAAAGAAAATACAGAAATGATAAATGTGTATTAGTGTTCACTTGTAAAAAGATTAACTAAACATTTAATTAGAATATGTTAATAAGAACACGATATGTTAATATTTAAATGTAAATGAAAATGATACAATTTATAGTTTTAGCCATATAGGTATGTTTATTAATTTTACCTGTATTTATAGGGACTTAAAAATTAAATTTCAAATAAAAAATCTTAAAATGGAAAATAATCGAAATAATAGTTTCAATAAAAAATACCTACAAATCTTACAATATTAGGTACTAATAATTTAATAGTTACAAAATTACAAGTAACGTTTAAAGTTATATAATTTATTTTTCATTATATACTATAAGACCGACATTCACGAGCAAATCGATTAATCTCAATAGCTTTAGTTTTCAAGGATAAGAAAAATAATTTATATTATAATTAATTTAGAATTGTCGAAAAATTGATTGTGTACTTACCAACTTTCATAAAATAGGAAAACTTTGTATAGTACTTACTATTTATATGTAATATTACCCACTGTATAACCTATAACATTACTGGAGAACAACTCTTTCACATTTAAATTTGTATTTTATCGATTTAAATAAATTTAAATGAAAAAGGTTTTTAGAACTTTAAAGAAAAAATTAAAAACTATAAATGTTTTTAGGCGTCGTTCATAACCGCACACTTTTATATCTGAATCCCACATATTTTCGCCAAATTAAACCGTTAAATACCGCACAAATTTATAAATATATATATATACTAATTACATATACATTTATCTAAAATAACATGAGTGCAAATCGAGACCGAGCGGGGTCCCTCACTCGCTCGGTCAGTTAAAAACGAAAATGTCTCCCGATTTGCTATGTAACATCACCCCAAGTAGGTCCCAGGATAAAAAAAAGATTTTGTGTGGGACTCATACGAAACCGGTAACGTAAACTCTACATGCAAAGTTTGCAGAGAGAAAGGAACTGTTAACCAAATGTATGCGGTTTTGAACTACCGACCTTTCAAATTTCCTTTTTTAACAATAGAATAAATATGTGTGGTATTGAACGATGTAAAATGTGCGGTTATGAACGGTAAGTGTGTGGTTTTGATGACTGCCGGTCTTTTTAAATTAAACTTAATGAATTATTTAAATCAGTTTTCAAAACCCTTATCGCATCAATAATTTGATGGCTACATAGTAAATTATTAAAATAAAACGTCTATATGTCTATATAAATCCATATGTTTTATCAACAATTATCGCTTTTATTCCCTTTAATGTAATTCATATATTAAAGTTTTTTTCTTTATTTGAATTACATAACCTGTATATTTTAGAATAATAAATTATTAATATACTAAATAATAAAATATTTTAAGGTATTTTGATACATGAATGGAGAAGTCAATCTCACTGATAGAATTCCTGACTAATGCAGCCACTATTTTTCATTGAAATTCGTACTACACATTTTTTAATGTACAATGATATGATACAGAGCCCCCCTCTACCCCACTTCTTTATTATTAAAATTTTTAGTACAATATCAGTAATAAATTTTAGTAATATTTTTTTTGTTTATTAATCAAATTGCACATAATTAGGTAACTCCTAATCTGTTATTATTTTTAAACTGAAAATATACTTTAAAAATATAGTACATAGCCTGTAAAAATATTGTACTAATAACTAATTAGTATATGTACATTACTTTTATTATGAAATATATGAAATATATGCATCAATTACAATAACATATGATAAATGCCAAACTATCCATTTGAATGATATTGATTGAAGTACAAGACGTTTTATAACGTACATATTCACGTATAAAATCTAAATTTGTCAGGTTAATATTGGCCAAAGTTTGGCTGCATCCCAAAATATTTCAATTCGCCCTCATTTGCTATTAGCACCACTCAATCGTCGACCGCTGCTCAAAAACGCAATATTCCGCGAAATAAACTTATAAACATTTCACAATTTATTGGGTATTATGTTGATAATTTATTTACAAATAATATATGTTCATTTAATGTTTAATTTAATGTAAAATTGTTTTTTAGATTTTATATTTTTAGTTTTTGTCAGTGCAAGTGTAATGTGAACAGCTTCTGAACAGATTGTTTTTAAGACGCCTCACACGGTATGTAACTAAAAATTATTTTGTGTTGTTTACCTATTTAAATATAATATTTAAGTATACTTGTACATATTTATTTTGTTATCAGTAAAATAGTAAAATAATTTTTATAATTTTTGTATAATATAGTTCAAAATATTCTTGTATAACGCATATGTTTTCATATTAGTACGTTTAATAAGTTTAATAATAATTAATGGACAAATGTTAAAGTTTTAGAATTTTTTTTCTGTTGTATCTTTGCAATTTATTAATGTTTGTACGTTATATTAGTATTATATTTAATAATGTCAAGTAACAGCATGTATAATAAATATTATTCGAAACTTATAGTACATAGATATAATCGTAAGAATATTATTTCCTTTCAGTAGAAACCTCGTAAAATATGTTTTTTTGGTTATACACATTAATTATTGATCAACCAACGTATATAATATTCTGTAACCAATATCCCGAATGAACATTTATTTAAATAAAACAAAAAATTATAAAATCGTTCAAATTACAAATTATAGGTACAAGAAGAAGTATAGTGATTCAAAAATGTGTATCTAAAAATACTGTTGTTTATCCTGTTAAGGCAACCCTGCTAAATTACACGGGTGCTGTGTATCTTTGTTTCTTGCCAACATACAATTGGATGGACTTTTAGCAAAGTAATTTATGAAAAGGTAAATAAAACATGCGTGCAAATACATGTATTTGCACGCATGTTTTATTTACCGCATTTTACTGCAGTAAATATTAGAAGTAATGTTGAGAAGTTGCAACTTTTTTTAAAATTTTATTTAAAATAAAATATTATTATAAAAATTACATTTTATTGAAAATGCCTATTATATTCGAGGATTCCATTTCATAATAATATATTATAAAACTTTACTGTGTGCAAGAATATTTTATCAAATTGTTTTTTATTTTGTCTTTATACTTTATATATATATATATACAATTTACTGAAGCCTCTATTCTACTTTTTTCTTCTTCAGCAATTATAAGTCATTAAAAACCATCACTACGCCACACAGAAATTTTTCAAATATGTTTGTATTCTATTTTGAAAAATTGTACATTCTTCTTCATAAAACTTCATAAGTTACACGTATATCATATGCCCATATACCATACTGTTATAGTATGTGTAATAAAACTTTTATTTTTTTTTTTCTTAAGGAATAAAGTTCAAGTTTATTGCCAACATTTTAGACAATAAACAAAACTAATTAAATCAAAAACTATCTCCTGCATAACGCATACATTCCATATATTATACACGGTATATGTAGATTTAAGATAATTAAGATTATAAATAAAAATATTATAATATTTATTAATTTTTTTAAATATTATATTATGATGATAATAATATATAAAATAAATACAGAAAATAATCTTGCTTATTTAAAATCTTTAATTCTTTTATCCTTATGTTTTGTCATTGTTTACATATATTGGAAATATAAGTGCTCTGAAAATTGCATTAATATCCATTAATAGTAAACTTCTTACTTTAAAATTAAAAAAAAAAAAAATCAATAACATGTATTATTACTGCTAAGTATTGAACTTTGAATATAGTTCCCAAAGAAAAAGACTCTGATCTTCATTGACATTTATTTAATTTGACACAGGTTTCGGTATGCTATCTATTATATTATTGATGGAAATAGTGACTTTAGGCACATAGCCAGAGGGACTGAGAATACCTGGCTAACTATGATATTGCTTTGGCCTTGGGTCGCCCCATTTACAATATTTAATCTTTATATGTTTCAAATACTTAGTATATATCATATAAATTTGTATTTATTATAATAATTTATCATTATTATTATTATTATTATTTTATATTTATATTTTTATACAATTTTTGTTAATTTTTTTTTCGATGAATTCAAATTATTGGATGTTTTTCGTTTTCAAATTATTAAATAAACAAAATAATGATTCATGAACTATTTATTTCTGATGAAATTAAAAACTGCACTAATGTTAGAAAAAGTTAAGGTCATAAGATTTACAAAAATTACAGAAATTAACACTATTGTTTAAAAAAAAATATGGTCCTTTTATTTTCCTACAACGATCTTAGTGACTGAAAATTATTAAAAGCCCTCATAAACTCTTAAAAAACTTGGCACTCATGGGCTGATTATATTATTTTTTTTATTGAAAAAAGATACAAGTTATTGAATTTAATCGTATTTATAAATATACCTGATGACCTATTGATAAATATCCATCAGAATTTTTAACCGAATCATTTTGATATAGGTCACGGAGTAATTTTACTCATTTTTTATAGAAACATAATAATATCTCAAGGTTATTAACATTTTTGTATTTTAACAAAATGTAACATAAGATTACTTGAATAATTTTGTGTTATAATATTTAAGTATTATTCTAAACTTATATCATACAACTACTACACAGTTATAAATTACAGTGATTAACAGTAAAATTACAGTTAATTAACTATAATATTTATCTTAAAATAAAATTGATCGTCTTTTTTCCGAAGAGAGTCATTATTTTTTTAGTTTAGTTTAGTTTTAGTTTAGCCATTAGTTATACTAATAATAATATTTCAATGTACAATTTATTTTAGAAAAAAATGGTTGAAAAGCTTCTTTAATTTTTAAATTGATTATTGATTACTTACCATGCTTCAAATAATGGGATTTTTAAATAAACAGTATTACAGTATTATATTAATTTATAACACAATTTTCTCAAATAATGAATTAAATAAAAACATACACGTCTTTTTATTTTAACCCGCCACTGGTCGCACAAGGTAAATAATCTCCCAATCTGTTAATAAATATGTGTATCCACTCAGTGGCGTAGCCAGGATTTTTAAATGGGGGGGGGCTAACTACTTTTTTTGGATAAGTAAAGTAAGAGAGGATATGAGAATTGACCCTTAACCCCCCCACCATCTACCACCAAGTTTCTAAACGTAATTCAAGCTTTTTAGTATAGGTTAGAAAATATTTATTAATATATAATTTATAATAATAATAATAATAATTTTAGTTTCAGTGTTCAGTCACTTGCTCCACTCTGACAGCTGCATCTTCTTAGGCGAATTTCTGGCAAATTCAGTTATTATTTCACTTTCATCGAATTACTCTTTTTTATTTATATTAGCCATAGCTAACCCATTCAGTCTGTTTTCCGACATGGTGTTTTTTAAAAAAAATTTTAAGCGATTAAGTGCTGAAAACGTTCTTTCCGGAGTGAAAGAGGTAACTGGTAACGTGGAGAATAATTGTAAAAGTATTTTAATGTTAGGTCGAAGATTGGTGCGATGAGAGAGTGAATCAAGAGCAGAATTCGGTTTTGGAATAGTATTTTGACTCCATTGTTGCCTCCATATGAACAGGTCAGCTCTGATTGTAGATGAGGTATCATCATGGAGATCTTGGACATATATTTTAGCAGCTTTTATAATATTTTTATCGTCATACATATTTAAATTGGCCGGAATAAGTCCTTCAAGTGGCATAACATCAATAAGCCTTTGATTAAAATGAGCATTGATTCTATTAAATAGTCAAGATACATTATACATATAAACACGGCCCATGGGGGAGGCTATAGCCCCCTTAGCCCCCCCCCCTTGGCTACGCCAACGTATCCACTTCATTATCTACAAAGCGGATTTGTAATTTTGAGTAGCTTATCAAAATTACACCATCATTCGATAATGACATTTATTTAATTGAAAACTAGTTTAGTTCGTTGTACACACCCGCGTTAAGAAAAATTTATCCGTTTGGAGAATATTTACCCCGCACGACTAAACGTTTATTTCTAATAGAAATAAACTTGATATAATTTCTTGATAGAAATTTGCCCTGATTGTTTCACATTATAATAGTATTGTATTACTTTGACATTTTTATTATTTTATTAATTATTACTTGGTAGCAATAAACATTGTTTCTTCATAATTTAGACATTTTTTATTTATAAAACTTAACCAATAAAATGTATTTTATACATGGTAAATTAAATAATTACTTTTGTACATCAATAATGAATATAATAAGTTAAAATACTAATTTAAAGTATTAATATAAATACATTTCATATCATAGAAAATTTTTACCCCGCACGATCAAATGTAGAAAAAAAATCACGCGACCAATGACGGGTTAAACATCTATTTTTGTAGGTATCTAAGCTACAGTGGTTAAATGGTTGTATAATATTTTTATTTATTTTTGAATATTTCAGAATAAAACTTATATATTTAGTATATGCTATCCTAAAAAAAAATGGTTTTTTGTTTAACTGTATATAGATTAGTTGAATTTCAAATTTTCCTAATACAAATCTATGGCATTCAAGTTATAAAAACAATTTTTTCTGCAATACAATTAATGTAACACAAAACAGAATTACTAAAGTAGAAGTGTGATGCATAAAGAAAAATTTTATTTCCATATTATAGATCTAATAATATATATTGGGGGTGGCAAACTAGTGGCTCTTGTCATTATCAAATGTTGTTTAAACTTTTATTAATAAAATTAATAAAAAAATATCAAATTATATAAAATGTATCAATAAACATTAAGCTCTTGGTATGGTTGTAATTATCCATGTGGCCCGCGAACCTATTTATGTTTGCCACCCTAACAACACCTAAGCTAACCTAATATGACCTCACCAACCTAACTGGTATAGATATTAAAAGACTACAATACAGAAAAACAACAGCAGTTGAATTATTAATTATTTTAAAATTATATTGATGTGCATAAAAAAAAATATTCCTTTAAATTAAACGTAATTTTCATAGTTATTTATAAGAACAAGGTTATAATTTTATTAATATATTTTTGTATAAAATATTATTCTGATTTTGATGTTTAATATTTAATTACTAAAGAACTTTTTTTTGTTTCAGGAGTGAACATCAAGATACATAATTGAGTAATATGCCTAGACGCAAACAACGTAAGTATTTAATACTTAGTAAAATTTAGCAAATTTTACTCTTCATAAAGTTTCATGTGTAAATTATATTAATGCTTTCTTATTTTTTCTTCTTTATTTTCTGACCTTTAAAACTCTCTAAGAGTTTTTGCCGCCAAAAAAACATTGTGCTATCTATCTCTGTTTTTCTCAATTTTTCTCCATGTGTCAATTCCCATTTTTTTTTAGATCTTCTTCAAACGAATCGATCCATATTTTCCTAGGTCTTTTCCGAGGTTTCAAGTGGCTTCCATTCCATTACTGATTTGATTATATTATTCGTGTCATATATTTTGGTGTACCTCGTAAATAGATTTGTGTACTTCTTTTCTTCTGTACTTTATTAATTTTGCAGCCATATCATTTGGACCTAGAAATTTCCAATTTTATAGTTTGAGGATTGCTGCTTTGACTTCTTCTAAGTTTAGGTTTTTTATGTGTGGCTTTGCTCTTTGCTATTCAGTGTGAAGAATTGGGTAGTCTGGTATTACCACAATTTAAAAGGTTTAGAAAACATTCTTTCTATCTCAGAGCCTTTGCTTCTGGTTGATTTAATATCTGTTAATTTACATTTCTCATTGTACTCCATTTCGGATTAAACTTTTGGTATTGCTAGATGGTTCTAGAAAAATTCCTAATTTTTTTCTTGGGTATAATCTATTTCTACGTTTTACAGTATCACGTTAAGATATTTTCTTTTTCCTCTTAGAATTGTTTTCTTTTATTATCTCCGCTGGGCTTTGTATAAATATTTTACGGTTTGCGTTTCATGTACATTTCCCTAGTCTTGCTGCGTTTATCCACTGCAGCACGACATTCTTCGTTGTACTATATATTCCTTGCGTTTTTACTCCATCTGACAATCTGTTTCGCTGTAACTTCCTGTATGGCGTTTTTTATATTTTTCCATGTTTTGGGATTTTATTCATTTTCTACGCCAAGGTTTATGCTAACCGCTTTAACGTATTTCCTTCTAGTAGCATCCTCTCTGAGAAATTCTAAGTTGCGCTTTGGTTTTTTCTTCCTTCTCAGTTTGATTTGACTTTTTAGCTTAAACTTGCACTTTTCTATTACCATGGAATGGTCGGTACGGCAGTTTATCTCTTTTATAACTTCGTACATTGACAATAGTTCTACGGTATCAGTTCTGAATTACGAAATGGGCAATTTGGTTCATTGTTTGATCGTTTGGTAACTTACACATATGTTTGTGTATGTTCTTGTGTGGGAAATCGATACTACTTATTGTCAATCAGTTAGATATGGTAAATAGTCTATAGTCATAGTTACTCGTACACTCGTGTAGACTTTCCTTATTGTCGGTATATACTGTGTTTCTCGCCCACACTTCGCGTCTAAGTCACCAAGGACACTTTTTGTATATTAATATAGTTTACATAATATGTAATATAATAATATATATACTTATATTCAGTGGAAATATAGGTTTTAATTTCGGATGGGGGCGATTTTGTATTTGATTTTTGGGGGAAGGGAAGGAGGAAGCACACATAAGACTTCTCGACTATCTTTACACTATCAGAGAAATAAGAAACTCAATTTTTTTTTAATGATTTATAATTTTCAAAGGTATAAAAACTACATTGTAATATACAATTTTTTTATTAGAGCCACTCAAAACTCACCATATATTTTCTTAAAAGAATAAACATATTTTATAAATATAAAATTTTAAATTATCGCATAAGCAACATTCTCAGTGTCATGACAAATTTTCGGAAACCCCCGGCATTAAAACATATCCATGTTAAAAATAACAACCTTTAACAATGGTGTTTTTTCATTTCGGAGGGGGCTCGGGCCTCCTCACACCTCCCATAAATACGCCCATGCTTATATTATAAGTACTAATTTATACTGATTTAATATTTATAATTTATAAATAATAATGTATGGCAAATTTTACGAATGTTTACGTATATTACATCAGTAGGGAATATATAATTTCCTTATAGGTTAAAAATACGAGTAATAAGAATTAAAAATTATTGCAATCAAATTTAGTAAAAAGGTAATTCTTTTAGCCACCCTATAATCCTATACCTTTTTAGGTATACCAGAAAAAATATCTGTTAACTATTTTCTTACTGTTAATAGTGTTATGTGTCTAATGTTATATTTAACTCAAGTTATTATGTATAATTTTAAAATAACAGTAATATTGGGTTTGTATTAACTATTTGGAATCATTATTTAAAAAAAACTAAGCTATCAACCAAAACATCTATAAAAATAAAAAATAAAATCAATTATCTCATGACTCTCTCCCTACAATAAAAAATAATTTAAGTTTTTATTTGTTTTACCAGTTATAAAACATATTATATTATTAACCGTAAACGAATAAAAATATGAGTTTTTGAATTTGTAACCAATTAATCAACCATATTTATACCTATGATACTCTTATATAAGAAATACAATTTATAACATTTGATACTTCTCATAAGTTATAAGTTCCTCTTCGTTTCAATATGATAATTTCAATAAAATAATATTTATAGTTATTACTGGCCATTGTATTTTAATAAGTTATGTTTTTTTCCTAAAAAACATAAAGACAATTTTTGTATGTTACTCTATAGTCGTATTAATCGTATTATTTATATACATTTGAAATCAGTAACTATATCATAACCTTCAAAATCAATTCCTAGTGAAAGTCGATGAAAAATATTTATTGAACATTATTTATAAAATAACCGTTAAAACTCATAAAAATCATTTTGTTACAGTAGCCAACATTTCAAACTTAAAAAATTAAGAAAAAATATTTGGTTTGGTTTTACAATATTGAACACAAATTAGATTTAAGTTTCTATAGGTACATGTTATTTTAACGATAGTTAATTTTAACTGTAATTAATATATTATAATATATTTATTATGATAATAATATAAAAAGAAAATCATTGTTTGAAAATCAACTAAAATTTTATTTTTAACACTGAATATAAACTAATTTTTTAATGTAAAATCAGATAAGAAATATCATTCATTTTTTTAAATATTTAATTATTATTTTAAGGAATTTATTATTAGAATCAGTTATCTTAATTTACAGATGCGTAACGTTTACAAATCTTTTTTTGTGTTTTTATGCGTATGGGTCATAGTTTAATTTTAGTAAATACTAGTCTTCCAATAATATGAATAGTCTGTTTTTTTTGTAATGTTTATGATTTTTTTCTTTACATTGATAAGACATAAATAAAAAAATGCCATAAATATTAAAAAAAAAAAAAAAAACAGATATTTTTTTAGTCTTTTTTGATAAACAGATTAAATATGTTATTAATTTAAGTTATCAAATATTTATAAAAAAAGTTACCTAGCTTACAAAATAATATTTCAATGTCTAGAAGGTTTTAATTAATAAATATTTCATCAAATATTATATTGTTATATTTATTTAGTTTAAAATGTTAAAATATTTTAAAGTACAAAATGTCAGTAAAATAACCAATGGAATATAATAGTTATACACCTAATACTAATTAATACTAATACCTTGATTTATTTTTTAATTTTTTCGTATGATCTTTACTCTGGCACATTCTCCATATAAATAATTCTGTCTAGTAGTATGATTCCTAAATATTCATGCGAATTCCATGATGTTTTTACTGCCCCATTTGGCTGTATTTCAAATTCTACTTCCTTTTTACATTTTGTATATGTACTCCTGGAACTGTTTATATTATACAAATATATATGTGGTTAAATTCATTATACATTGATAGTTCAATTATTTAATGTTATTGTAAGTATTTTAAGATCACAGACATATTTAGAAATATTCAAGAAATCATGCTACAAAACATGAATTTTTCTCATCATATGTTACAAATTACCTATTGCTGTGGGCTAGTATTATGTATTCGCCTTACAAAAGAAGATGATAAAATATTTCAACTTAAATTATAAGACATGAGCCACTGCTTTTATTATTGTTATTACTTTGTAAACGTTAGCGTTAAAACACGTTTACACGTTTTTTACATTAATTATATGTACTGTATACTTTTTTTTGAATTCATGTTTATACGTGTATACACATACAAACTCCACGGAGCGCTTATGTTTTCAAAAAAATTTACGAAGCCCCGAAAACCAGGAATTTATATTCAAGACAACAATAATTATTAATATTTCATATTGAGAAAAATACACAGTTCAAAATTTAATTTTTTTTAAAGTTCGGATTTTGCCATTTGCTATGAAAACTTTGGTAATTTTAAGTTGTATTGATAAATTTACTTTATTTAATTTTGTGAAAATACTAACCAAGTTATTTATTTATTTATTTATTTGGATAAACGCCTGGTAGGCTCAAGTACAGAATTATAACAATATTTATGGAATGTCGTTTACAAGTATGGTTTAAAAGTGTGATGAGATAATATAGATATGGTACAATAAATTTATAATAAACATAAATAAGTAGAATTAATTATTAATATTTGGGCAGACTAGTGATTTAAATAATGACGTCTTAGATTTGGCAGATTATCGAAAAAGAAATCAAAATTTGAAATATTTCCTAATGTTAAGAGTCTGTTAAGAGTATTATTCTGTCCATAATTAGTGCGATGTGTTTTAATATGGAATGTAGGGCAAGAGCGGGTATTGTATTGGGGTACGTGAAAAGGAATACGTTCCAGAAGCAAGAGATGATATCATTAATTAATTTATACAAGAAGGAAATATCTGACATATTGCGATGGGCTAGAAGTAGATCGAGTTTTAAATTAAATTGTAGGCTCTGAATTGGGATATCGTCAATATTATTTGTTAACCTTCTTTTGAAACCTATAAAACGAATAAATTTTCTTTGTATTCGTTCAAGCTTTTGTATATAGTAGATCGTATTGGGATTCCATATAATGGATCCATATTCCAAAATAGGACGTACTAAGACACAGTAAAGAACTCTAAGACAGTTAATATTATCAAATAATTTAGTGGACCTACACAAAAATCCAAGAGTTTTAATAGCCTTAAGACAGATCTGGTTGATATGGGTAGAGAATTGAGGATTTGATTGGAACGTGATACCAAGGTCCTTTATATTGTCATATTCTGGCAGAGTATTGTTATCAATATAATAATTAAACGAAATTTTAGATTTATTTCTATGGAATGATACTTTAGAGCATTTCTTTGCATTTAAAGTTAAAAAAAATTTGTTACACCATATGGAGAGTCTATTTAAATCATCTTGCAATAGAAGGCAGTTCTCTATACGAGAAATAGTGTAATAAAGTTTAAGATCGTCAGCAAAGAGTTTTAATTTACAAAATTTAAAACAGATGTCTATATCAAATAAAAATACTAAAAATAACCAAGGGGACAAGTGCCCTCCTGGGGGTTCACCTGATGATACACAAGTTTGAGAAGAAAGATGACCATTTACCAATACTTGTTGGGAGCAATTTAATAAATATGAATGAAACCAATAAATAAGATTACCTGAAATTCCGATTAAATTCAGTTTTGTGAATGAGGAGTTCATGATTCACTGACTCGAATGCCTTTTGAATGTCGGTGTATAATACATCCACTTGAAGACCGGCTTTAATAGGTTCTATAATGTCAGAATAGAAACAGAGTAGGTTTGTTTCAGTTGATAAGCCTGATCTAAATCCGTGTTGGTTTACTGATAATATATTTTTAAATGAACGTGATATTGTTGGCTCAAGTAACTTTTCAAATAATTTCGAGAGGGACGGTAGTTTAGAAATAGATCTGTAGTTTATGACAAATTCTTTAGAACTAGCTTTATAGATTGGAATAACATAACTATGTTTCCAGGGGGATGGAAACTGACTACTACTTAATGACCAATTAAAAATTAAAGTTATTGGAATAGATAGGGCACATTTACAATATTTTAATAACATGAAGTTATTAAAACACATTTTATCAGAAGTCTTAGTTGTAAATAAAATTGGTGTTACTAAAACATATAACTCTTTGTGCAAATCAGGTTACCAGTATTTTTTCCTATTACTAAGAAATTTAATAATATTTAAATTTCGATAATTAATATTTGCCCACGGAACCCCTAGACTTCTTTCGGGGAGTCTTAGGGTTCCACGGAGCACAGTTTGAGAATCGCTGAACTAGATGATTTCCGCAATTATTAATTGCGAATTACAGTACTAGGAATATCTTGAGATATTATTTATATATTAATGAATACACTCTTTATACATAATAAAAACTGTTTGAATATAATTTTATTTATTTATTTATTTTATAATTATGACGCCCGCTAGGCCAAACGAGTACAGTAGATATATATATTTAACATAGGTAAGTAGTATAAATATATGGTATTTAACTAATGAGCAAATAATAATGATTTAAATTTATAACAAAGAAAAAAATCGAAATCAAGTAGGTGTTCATTACTATATCGTAAAATTCTATGTATGGTGCTATGGGTAACAAAATTACGTTTACTGAATACAATATGAAATAATGTGTTTTTTTCTAGTATTGACCTGTGTGACTCTAACTCTAAGGCTCAATAGCTCAGAGCAGCTTATAGTTTCGTTTAATAATTAGTATAAAAATAGACAATCATTATAATCGAGTATATTTGCTAGAGGGAATATTTTATACTGTCTCTCGACTTCGACAATAGGTAGTCCGTGTAAATTTGATTTAAAGGCAATCATCCTAATGAAATTCCTATGTGTTTTATCAATTTTATCAATCAAGCCTATTTGGCGAGGGTTCCGAACTAACGAACCGCTCTCCAAGACAGGGCGTACTAATGAGAGATATAAACATTTTAGACACTTAATATTCATATCGGTGCAGTTTCGTTTTATATAACCTAAAATTCAGAAGGCTTCTGCACAGATTTCTATGTGTTGTTTGAAACTGATATCATACCAATATTATAGGAAGGTCTTTCGTATCATTTACAACATTAATTTTGGAGCCGACTAGGTTATAATGGTAAAATATGATAGAGCGTTTGCGATGAAATGATATTTGCATACATTTATTCATATTTAAATGTAATCCGTTATTTAAGCACCATAATAAAATCGATCAAGATCTTGTTGTAGTTTTGAGCAATAATTTATGTGGTTAACTGTAGAGTATATTTTTATGTCATCAGAAAACAATAAGAATTGGCTATATTTATATAATTTATTAATGTCATTTATGAACACTAAAAATAAGAAAATGTAGTAAGTTACCGCCTTTTGTCACTCCAGATGACACTAACAATGGTTTGGACTTAGCATTGGGAATTTTTATTATTTGAGTGTGTTCAAGTAAATGGGATAACAATCAGGATAATATGATACCATATATGCCTACATTTTTTAGCTTGTGAATTAAGATTTGGTGATTAACTGAATTGAATGTTTTTTTAAATCAGCGTATATAGCGTTAACTTGGCTACCGTTAGTTACAGAATTTACTGAGTGAGAGTAAAAAACAACCAGGTTAGCAGGGACGACTACAGGGGGGGCTAGGAGCCGTGGCCTCCCAAACCCATACCGTATTTATAAAAAAATTTATATTGTTAACAAAAAATGCATATTATAATATGGACTATCATAGGATACGCACAAGTATGTAGATAGAGCCATAGAGGTTAGTTTAAAGGAGTTTCTCCACACTTTGGAGACCTGGCTTCGTTCAAGGATGACTGAAGATAGATTATCAGCATTATGTTTAATTAATGTATATCATAAAGCAGATATTCTAGATCAAATAGATCATATTATTGATATTTTTGCCAATTTTAAAAATAGACGACTTGAATTTATGTTGTATAAATTGTTGTTTTCTTTTTGTAATAAGATTTTGTAAAATTATAACTTGGCCCCCCCCCCCCTAACCAAGGCTCTGGAGCCGTCCCTGCAGGTTAGTTTCTATAGATTTCGATTCTCTTAAGCCATGTTGATTATCAATAAAAAAATATGTTTAAATATATATTTGTTCTACTAGTTACATAACAGTAGATATAACAAGTGCCGATGACAATATTTTCATTATTATTATATCCTCAAAAAAAACTTTCAAAAAGTAAAAAAAACGCCAAGCTCAAAATTAGAACTATTATATTCTTGCAACGAAATAAAACCTGTCTAAAAAATGCACTGATATCAACATTATCCAAGCTTTTAATTTACGAGGTACTTTAACTATTTCTCTAAACTTCTCTCTTTTCTCCTTAGTTATATGGTAAATATTATCTTTGTACCTGTTTTGTTTCAATATTACTATCCAATTCTTGGCGGCTGATTTTAATATTGATGCTTGCCTAATATGTATTTTAAATAATTACATTTATATATCAGCCGTCAAAAATTGAATAGTGATATTGAAACAAAACAGATACAAAGATAATATTCATAACTAAGGAGAAAAGAGAGAAGTTTAGAGAAATAGTTAAAGTACTTCGTAAATTAAAAGCTTGAATAATGTTGATATCAGTGCATTTATTGGACAGGTATTTTTTCGTTGCAAGAACAATACTCGTACATTGAAAACATTTAATAATTTAAAAAGAAAACCTCAACAAATAAAATAAAGTTTTATACATGGTTTATACATATTATATATTTATAAAAAATTGTACTCAATATTCCCTTTTGATTAAATGTATCACAATTAATGTGATTATTTACTATTGCGGAAACTACTAAATAAATAATATCAGAAGAAAATAATAATGTGTATTAAAATACTCAATGTAAATGATAATGAGAAAAATAAACCATGAAGTGTCATACTAGATTAACATTATCATTGTGTAAATTTGGGAATAGTAAATTAATGATTCTAATTCGTTATTTGTTATATCAAAAAAAAAAAAAAAAAAAAATTAGCAAATAATTCACCAACCTCTAATAATTCTAAAATATAATGTTTCAGGGTGTATTAATCTGTTTATCTTCAAGAAAACATATTTTTTTAGATTTAACATTTTTTTTAAAGTTTTTAACGAAAGTGTTATAAAATATATAATATCTAATTTTATAAGTATTGGTATACATAACATATATTATCAAACTATTTAAAATAATTTCGCTAAAACAATATTAATAATAAGGAGAGTAGTTAGTATTTTGATTAGAAGTAAAATGTATTATAATAAATTAAAATATGAACTATAAATGCTGTTTACATTAGTTGACAATAATTTTAATCTAGACTTTTTATACGTTTATACTTATTAGTCATCGTTGTGTAATTTATCTGGTTTATATTATTTAATAATACTATTATACTAATGATTACATAAATTTATCACTTTTAAAGAATTAAACATGAGTATTATTAATGGTAAATGTGGGTGTGTACTGTGTTGAGTAGTCAATAGTTAGTGTGATTTCTTCGCACTATATCTCTCCTATGAAACACCATGCCAACAATACCACACACGGCGCAATCCATGAACTAAATAGTTCATAACTATAATGGACTGAAAAAAATGTAATTCAAATATTTCATCGTATTTTTTCAACCATTACACTACATTTTTTTTAAAAATATTTAAGCCATCTATTTTTATGTTCTGTATTTTTTTTTATATTTTTCAATAAAATACAAATAATATTCAAACTCAAATTGTAGTAGGAAGTTGCATCTATGGAAGAAATGGTAGAAAATGTTGATTTTGATTAGTCGATAAGAACGTTTGAATGAAAAAAGAAAATAAAGGGTTAATATTTTTATTCGTTCTGCCAAATGATTTGGTCAGTTAAAGTTATCTTTGTTAATTATTTGCACGTGTACAATCTACGTTTATGTAAAAAAACAAATATTTGGGATCATAGGTTTTTGACTTCTAACTATAAGGTCGCATGTATAGAATATTATGTTATGAAAAAATTACTGGGTACTTAAAAATAGAAAGCTTTTCTGTAATATTGTTGACAATCGTGCCCAACGGTTGACATATGTATGTATGTATGTACATAAAGATAATTTTCACTATTCATTATACATATATATTAACGTAGAGATTTTAAGCCATATGGTAACAGGATAACTTTTCTTTTACGCGGGTAATCGAGCGATGAAAAAATCATCTGAATGCTTTTGTCTCTGGTATTTAAATTTTGATGTTGAGTTATGATTTTGAAAAAAAATTGGTGGCCATAATAATTTATATGCATTTCAAATGTTAAATTTAAACAATTTAAAAAGTTTTCAGAATTATTAGGATTTAACACAAATTTAAAAAATAAATCGAATTATTATTTACTGTAAATTTATAATAATTTCTATTTTGAAATTAATGTTTTCAACAATATTGTTTTTATTTTAATTATAGCTTATGTGTCGGAGCTCAATTCTATTTTGGCAAAAAAAGGAGCAGTAAGTATACAATATATTTTTATTTAAAAATACCATTATTAGAACTTTGTTGTTATAGAAAATTATAAATTAATTTTAGCAGTTGCATATTTATTATTAATAGTTATGCAATGTAAGTATTACATTTTAATGAGTATCTTATTTCATTTTAAATATAATGATTCTCTTTTAGGAATAAAACCATTTTTACCGGTCTTAATTTACATAGTTTAAAAGTAATCGAAGAATGATTTGTTAAAAATAAATTATTTTTACATTTTATCATGTCCTTCGGTTTCATTCTTAAAATTTAAAGATTTTATAAATACAAAAGAAACCATGATGAATCCGTGACTCGTGTTTTTTCAAACTCATCGGTTACGTCTACGTTATTTGGCATCGTTACAACTTCTGGCACCATTGGATATGAGGGTTTGGGCCATTAAAATCTTTACATTTCGGTTCGATTCGTGCTGTGTCGGTCTGTGACTTGTGCCAGAGACGGAAATTAGCTTGAAAGATCATTCTAACGTATTATTATCACAGAAATGTACAAACAGTCTGTTCCGACGCGAGTAACTGTTCGCATCATTCTATATTCACCAGCGTTCGCGTCCGCGTACACGTGTCATCAGCTATAATTATGGTATTTTTTTGATAGTTTTTGTATCATGGTATTAAAATGTCAACATATTGTCGTATTACTGGCAGGAGCCGTGGTTTACCAAAACCAAATTATTTTCCATTGCTTCCACCAATCTCGCCGGCTGATGCAAAACGATTTTGTCGCATAACCGGAAAGTCATATGGATTACCAGCACATCATTACATACCGGTTTTGGTCGGTCGGAAAAAAACAAAATCCGAAGTTAAACATGTAGTAATAAATGGATACCGGTATGTATTTCCAATAATAGATCAATGCTCCGAGCTATCTGAGGTGTTAAAAACCAAATGCACAGCTGATGATCGGAAGTATGTGTACGCGGTGGATAAACGTAGGTGTAGTCTTGTTTTTCCAACTAGTTTAGAGAACGCAGTTAGGGATGGAGACGTTAAAGATGTAATGATGTCAGAAACTAACGACACGGTGCTTCTTAAATTGCGTAAAGGGGAAACTGTCGAGTTAGACATCAAAGTTATGGAAATAAAGGGAATGACGTTGATGGAAGGTGAAGGGTTTCGGAACAGGCCAAAAAAAAGAAAAACCGTCAAGGAAGATTGGAGAAGGAAAATATTCGAAGATAAAGAAAAAGAAAGTGATGCCGAGTTAGTGGATGAAGAACTTAAATCTAAACGAATAACATTTTTGGCTAGTCAAGGGAAACAATTTGAATCTATTAAGTCTGTACCAACTGTTATGAATGGTAAATCTTTATGTGTTACAAAAATCAAAAATATTGTCAAACCATCTACAGCTAGTATAATAGTCGAAGATAATAATAACAATTTAAAACTTCAAACTGATATATTACCCACTCCGATCTCAATCGAACCAAATATAATAGATCTCAGCTCTGCATTTCCTGGAGTAATACATCAAACTTTTCTTAACGATATACCACTTACTGATTTACCGATGGTACCAGTAATATCACCTATAAAACCACTGATTACAAACTTTAATAAGATTCCGAAAATTATACCGGACCCTGTTTTATGTACGATTGAAGAAACATTAATCAATGATAATATAAATAAATTATTGACTCTTAGTGACATTAATTTATTGATGGAAAATATTAAATTAGGCACTCACGAAATAATTTCTACATGTCAAGGCACTACTAAAATATTCAAAATAAACATTCAAAATACTGAAAAATATGTTCCTGGTCAATTTGTAAAAACTGAAGACGGTGAAAAGTTTGTACCTGGTAAAATTATCGATACAACTAATGGTAAACTATTCGTGCACGGTATTATGGTTCAAACGTCAGACGGGCTAAAATTCCTTCCTGGAAAAATTATTGAAGATTCTGAAAAATGTACTTTTGTTGTTGGCCAAAATATTGTCACAAGAGAAGGAGAATCATTTGTTCCGGGTCAATCAATGTTGATAGAAGGAGAAAAAAAATTTGTTCCCGGACAAACAGTTATTACTTCGGAAGGTATTGGATTTGTTGCTGGTCAAACAGTCAACAGTGGTAATGAATCCCATTTTATTCCTGGGCAGACTATTATGACAATTCATGGGCCACAATTCGTACCTGGGCAATTTTGGATTGATGATAATATTGAACCTACTCCAGAACAAAGTATTCTTAAAAACGATGGTGTTGAATTTATTCCCGGACAAAGTAGGTTAAATAATAATGGTGAATGGGAATTTATTCCCGGTGTTCGTGTTGGATCTTCTTTCGTACCAGGATTAACAATCATTGAGGATAACAAAAAAGAATTTATTCCTGGAAGAATAGAAAAAAGTAATGATTGTACTTCTTTTATACCAGGTATAACTACTTTAGATAATAATGGAAATACAAAATTTGTAATTGGAATAAGCATAGAAACCGAACAAGGAGTAAAATTTGTTACTGGAAATATCTTAACAGACAACTGTGGCAACAAGCAATTTATTTTAGGACAAATGTCAAATTCGGAAAATGGTTCAACTAGTTTTATTAAAGCAAAATCATTACAAGAAGTTATTTGTTCTGATGAAGTACAATCTGGAATTTTGACAAACGATTCATTTTACCCAAAAGATGAAAAATCCGATGAAGTTTTTGGACACATGGTTCAAACTCTTTATGGGGTAGAATTTTATCCTGGAGATCCAGTAGGTTTACCGGCTGGTAAAATAGTTTCTGGAAAATTAATTCGAAACAATGGTATAAGATTCGTTCCAGGTGTTGTGGTCGATAAAACATTTATACCTGGACAAATGGTGGTGACAGATAAAGGAGAACAGTTTGTACCAGGACAAGTGATTGAAACGCAAACGGGACCTAAATTTGTTCCAGGTCAAGTTGTAGAAACAGAAACGGGTTCAAAATTTGTACCAGGGCAAACTATAGAGACCAAAGATGGAATTAAATTTGTTCCAGGTCAGATAGTAGAAACAAAAGCTGGTCCGACTTTTATACCGGGACAGGTCATTTATACAGATGAAGAAGGATCTAGGTTTGTACCGGGACAAGTTGTTGATACAATAGAAGGGCCAAGATTTGTTCCCGGAAGAGTAATAGAAACAGGTGATTGTGTAACTTTTGTACCGGGTCAAGTAGTTGAAACCATGAAAGGCTTAAGATTTATTGCACCAGATCTTCAAGATTCAGATGATGGTAGTTGTGAATTTAGTGTACAAGGATTTGAAGTCACACCAGAAGAACTTAAAGTTATTCAACCTAATTTTCCTCAAACCTCATATTATACACAGAATGGTGAAATGACTTTAGATTCAAAAATGCTTGAACAATTATCGTTAGCGGGAATGAGTATTGGAAGACAAGTTCCAGCTGAACTTCCAGAAGTTGATGTCAGTACTTTACCATCAATGGAAATTGCTTATGATGTTGCAGAAAAACTAGAATTTAATAATGACAATACAATTAAACTAGCACATATAATTAATCGATTATGTAAATTGGATTTAAAACGTACATACTATGGATCACCACTTGTCCAAGATTTAATAAAAAAATTGCCGCAGACCAAATCTAATGAGAGAGTTGCTGAAGTCATAGAAAATCTACTTAAAACTGCTAAATCGAGTCCTATAACTGCTTTAAATGAAATATATGCCGTGATTTTTGACGAAAGTTTTATAACAGATTTAAAAAACCCAAACAAAATTAATATTTTGAAAGGAATAATGAATAGTACACAACTTGAATCAAAACATATTGCTTCAGCATTTAGCGAAATATTAAGTGATTCAGAAGATGCTAAATTACGTTCAGCATTTGAACATATAGCAGAAGAAAATATAGAATTATTAAAAGAAGTAAAATTAAAAATCAACATGGAAAAAGTGCACAGTGAAAAAGAAGCTATTGAAGCATTGCAATGGGCAATCGTTAATGTCATTAATAAAAATAGTGAAATTTCTGTCAACCAAATGTTAAAAGATAGTAAAAGTGAACAATTTAATCGTTTATTATCTGATGCAGTTGGTCTCGCCAAAGCATTAGGAATGAAAGAAGTAGCTGCAGTACTTATGGACGTTTTAGATGATCGGAGATCAGCTGACATATTAGCATCTGATAAAATAACAATAGAAATCTTAAGAAGATTAACTGTAATGAGAAAATTAGCAGAAAGGCGACCAGAATTCAGTAAAACTCTAAACGGAATGTCTGCTGACCCAATCGAAGCCAGAATGGACCCTAAATTACGTGAACTAGTCAGAGAAAGTGGAGTTTTATTACTTCCTCCAGAAACAAATGTCGAAACATCTTTTGATGTTCCTGTTGAATTATTTAGTCCTGGAAATAGTTTAGCTATGGAAGATTTTATGGTTAAATCAAGAAAAATGGGAATTTTACTTATAATTAAAAATGGACTTCAAGCAGTAGTACCACGAGAAGCAGCTAGGTCAGTGTTAACAGGACAAGTTGCATACTCCGTTTTGGATGAAAAAGGAATCCATAAATTTAAACCGATGAATGTATTAGATGCTTTAAATCTTCGATCATTTAGTTTAGGAAGATATTCAATGTATAGTTGTGCAATACAAAAATCACTTACCGAAGATGAAGGAACTATTACTCGTGGTAGTTCAATTAGTTTGGATGATAAAACATTAACTAATGAAGAGGTTAAATATTGAACTTAAAATAGTATATTTAAAATTAATATTATTATACCTATATAAATAATCTAAAAAATGTAATTACTATACTTACAGGGTGGAGGAGATGAATATGAAGTTCTTCAAGACTACGAAGCAGAACCAGTTGAGGGTGCAGATAAAGAAGATGAATTGATTTTAGAACCAGGAGACAAAGTAGTTGTGTTAAAACAATCAAAAGATGATCCGTCAATGTAAGTTAATTTGTTTCAAATTATTCCAATGAGTCGAAGCCTTTAGTTTTTGTTGTTATACAAATTGAAACTTTTTATAATGTATAGTAATATCAAAAATAAAATGTTTTGAATTTAAATAGATTTAAACAGAGTACAACATTATATGTATAATAATTATTTTGCAATTAAATGGGACTGCCAAAAATAATCAAATCATGAATGTACTATCACAGGAGTTTGTTGATAAAAAATATGAACCTACGATTGTTTTTTTGGCAAGTGCATGTATTGTCCGCAGATATTACAAATCGAGTTTATTTATTTGAGGTTGAGTGACTTGAGGCCGATGAACAGCCTATAATTAGAGAATTTCTGGCCGCAATTTTAAAACTGTCAAATCACGATTGGTCTACCGAATACTGTGAAGGCCAATGTTGTTTTCTATGTAGGGATTCTAAGCATGTTTTACATATAATTTTTTATCAGGGGCAACGAGTTAAAACGAAATTTACTGTTGGACAATTCAGCAGCCAAACATAAAATATCAGTACGACCAAATAAAGTACATCCAACCAAACATAAACTCTTGAAAACGGATGGGTAAAAAAGTTCATTAATTGAATCTCCTGGCTTATGGTGCTATATATTTGCTTTATGCTGGTTTTTATTGTTAGTAATTAATATAATATGATGTTATGCTTTATTGAAATATTGTAGTGTTGATGTTTTTACAGCTTTTGTGTTTTGAATTTATTCCTTTGAGTATTTAGAAATAATTAAGAAACAAAATAATCAGACTTTTTTTTTGGTTGATTTGTTGTAAATACGTTATGTTGTATTATGTATTTTTAAGTCTCTGACAGTGTAAACCTGACAGCTTAACATTTTTTAAATCATCGGCTTACTTGGTATTTATAATTAAATTAAAATGGTGATCCATTAAATGACGAAAATTGAAATATTTTTTGAAATAATTGAAAACTATACTTCACAAATAATTACACGAGTTCTTCAATCTAAAAATATATTAATTAAAAAATAAATAGATGTTACAAAAACATATACCCGAAAAACAGCTAAAGGTAAAAAGAGAAACAGGATGGGCCCACCCTGATCTTGAATAGAAGTATATAATACACAATTTTTTCTTTATTTTAATTTGCTTTTATCATTAAACATTATAGCGAAATAGTCAAAATAATTTAGAGCGTCAATTCTAACTACAAATCTAGTAAAATCTGGTGGTTATTTCCACTTTGATTTGTTTTTTTTTTTAATTGGAAATCAGCAGTATATATATATATATATATATATAATTAATGAGAAAATAGATAATAGGAGTAGAACAAGAATTGAAGAGAAGTTTTGAATCAGGAGTAATATAGCCTAAAGAAAAAAAGTATGAAAAAAGGAACTGTGTACTAGGAATCACTCTTTAACACTTTGATATTTGAAATAGTTATTGAAACATATTTTTCTATTTAATATACACCTATTAATATTAATAATTTTTTTATATAAAATTACTATCTATTGACTAGCATGATTAATATTGATTGGTGACCTGTTACTCCTATCGTATTGTAAACATTATTCCAAACTCCGTAGACTATTTATAATCATTGACAGAGAAATAGAATAATTAGTTTAAGAATCATCAATATTTTGTATTTTCAATTAAAGAAAATTATTGTAGTTTGTAATTTTAATTTTGTTCCAACAGGTATTAGTCATATTAAAAAAGTAATTTAAGTAAAAATAATTTTTTACTTACATATGTTAATTGTGTTTGATGTTATTTTTAAAATATATAGAATGTGATGTTAAATTTTTATAAATAATAATAAATAATTCAATTAATATTTTTAAATGAAACAAAATTGTGAAAGTATTTTTAATAACTATACAATATTGTAAGCATGACAAAAATAAGCACTGTGCATAAATATTACGGAAAGCCTTTAAAAAAATTGTTTTATTAAATATATTGTATTATTTAATACAAAATAAACACCTAGTGTATATTTTCTTATGATATAAAATGTGGATGGATGACTTAATTGTATTCATGTAAATTGTTTTAAATTAGTTTAAAAATTTGTTTTTAATTAGCGTTATTATTTACATATAATTATAGATCTAATTATTTGTAAATACAATTGTAAAATTGACTATGTCAACTGTTTAATACAAAACAAATGTAACTGTAGATTATAATATATTCAATATTATTTGTTAAACTAATTTAAATAAGTGATTTACAGAAATTGAGTTTTGAACATTCGTCCACCTCGGTTCAAGAATGCGATGTGTGATTACTCTAAATTTAAATTCGTTAAAAAATGGTTCAGCATGGAGTTTGATTTACCCAATATTGGTCAATGATTTCTTATATGAAACTATTACATAACTTTCCAATTATTCGAAGTTTTATCCAAAATCGTAGAGCATTTTGACATTAATACTAACTCAATGAAATATTTTATATAACTACAAGAAAAAAGTTTACATTTTAGTAAAATGAATAGTTCCATGACTGCATTTAAAATGTAAAACATCATAAATTTAATTATAAATTATTGACTTTTTATCACATTTATTTTTTACTAAGTTACAAAGATCATATCTATGCACAATATATAGATTTATATTTAAATGCAATGTGCATGTATTTATAATGAAAATAATCCTCTAAGTTTTATATCAAATATAATACTCGTATGTTGTTCTATAAGTTGATTATTTGTTGAAAATATACATACAAAAAAATTAAAAACCTTTTTGATTAAAATTTGAATGAGTCAAATGAGTTAATATTAATATTCAAGGCTTGATTATTTATTTAAGTACACGTAATTAATGAATCTAAATACCCCTATAAAATAATTATTTATAAATTATCATCTCTAAATAATTAATGCAGTATGTTGATATATAATATTCTAATGTTTTAATTTTACCAAATAACTGTAATTTTCGGCTACTCTGATGCTTTACAGACAAAATAGAGTAGTTGATTCTGTAACTAAATTCGCTATTACCGAAGATCTTCAAGAAATTATTTATTAAACTTAGTTTTATACAAACAATATAATTAAAAAAAAAAAAACTCTGAGATTAAGAAAATTATGGAAGAGTATGTAATTTATAGTGTTAGAAATGTTCAAATTTATCTATGCCTGGTGCATAAATCTAATTAAATTGTTAGAATATACCCATTTCACAAATAATTGATGATTATAATTTTGTTTTTTTTTAATATAAATGATTGTTTAAATGAAATAATTTTTACAAGTAAATTAAGTTTACAAATATCTTAAGTTCTGAAATCTACATAAATTGTAGATACTTGCTAGAGATCAACACAGGCCGGGCTAGCCCGACTCGGTCCGTACGCGGCCCGACCCACACCGGGCTTAGTCCGGGCTGGGTCATAATTTAAATATTACGGGTTGGTTATAGATGGGATCGTAATATTATTCATTGGGCCGGGTCGGTCAAACCAAAACTAATTAATTTAATTTGTAGCATTATGTATTCTATATCTATAAATAATTTTATTTTTAAATTTTAATAAAATTTAGCATTTTTTTTTTTGTAATATATTTATTGTCTTTATGAAATGTTTTTGTCTGCCAAGTCAATACTGAAAGGAAATACAGTTGATGTATATTTTTATTTACAAACGGGCATGATTGAGTTGGACTTTGAAAAAAAAATTACAAACAGGCCTGGTTGGACTAGACTTAAAAAAAATAAAATATGGACCGGGCCTGGACGACGACAATTTATAAGTTAAAGTTTTGGGCCGGATCAGGTCGAAAAAAAACGGCCCGTGCTGATCTCTAATACTTGCACAGACCTTCTGATTCAAGTGTCTATACCTACGGACTATGAATAAATACATAAAAATAAATAAATATATACGATACTTTACATCGGGAAAAAACAGAAAAAAATTACTTTATCAAATTTTATCTATGTTGAAGAGTTTTAAATCCATTATATGCATACATAGTATATATTAAATAAATATATATTTATACTTAGATAAATAGTTATATTATAACACATGAGTAAGTGATCCTTTTAAAAATAAGTCCAATATGACATACTTCCTTTGAAATAAATTGTAATTTTATTAATATAATTATTGCTGTTATTTATTTTTATATTTTCAAAAAAAATGTTTAAATTTTTATTAAATGTAAAAGTCTTAAGTAATGTTACAAAAATCGTATACAAATAACAATGTTTAAAACATTAATAATAAATCACAATAATCAAAATATTTATGAAGTTTTTTTTTTTCTTATAGATATATATTTTTTATTCCTAATGTTCATCAATGATACATAGGTTGGAAACATATTTTTCCAAAAATTTACAAAACATAAGATTTTCTAGATTATTTAATGGAATATAACACGACAATATTGTACGAGTTAAAATTGAAAAATATTCCGACCTGTTTGGTGTGTCTGTAATAAAACTTTATGTAGTTTTTTTTCTTCTATTTCTTTTTGTAATAAAAACCGTTTTACTCCAAATACATTTTTAACTCTTGATAAATGTTGTTATATAGAAACCCGTTTTTCAGTAGAAACTTTTATGTTGTATATCTTACACAATAATATTATTCCGTTGGTGGAAAAAATATTTTGGTCTAACTCTTGTACGCAAAACACGCAATCGACTCACCGTTGAACATTTTACTTTCGGCATTTTATATGAAATAATTGAAACTAAATGCACGCTTGTTACAACTTACGATCTAAAAAATTGTAATGAACGTTTTCGTCAATTGTCAGTATTGATTTTATTGCTCTGACAAATTATTAAACACATACATATAAAGGAATATATTATAGCGATTTTAAATATACTTTACCACGCCGCCAATCGCAAACTCGTTATATACATTTTTATAATACAATTGTATTGCCCAATACCATTATCTATGATACAAGATATATATCAAAGATACCTACTTTATAATTTGTTATACAAATATATATATATATATATAAACATATATAAAAATCGCATTAGCATGTAAAATCTTAAAATTAAATTTCAAGTTTGAATTTTGGATTCAAAAATACCAATAATGCCTTAAAAATATTATAATGCCCTAAAAAATGAAATAAATGAGGTTCAAATCAAAAAATTATCAAAAAATGCGAAATAAATTTTCTTATTCTCATTCGAAAGTACATGTTACAGATTTGTGACTAGACAAGTATTGTATAGCAACCTCTGGAAAAAATTGAAAGCATATTGAAATCCCTGTCCTAATTTTAGTTAAACTGACAATTTAATTCCTGTGTATAAAATATATTGTGTTTCATTATACACCCACCAAAAAGCAAAGAGACAAGAGCAAAAAGATTATTTTTAGGAGTAATGCCAATTAATTTATTTAACGAAACATTAATCGAAAATAAATGACTTGTACGTCAATAGTATGCTAAAAAATAAATTTTTGGGAAATAAATTTCATAAAAAAATGCATTTGGGTCCAAATTCGAAAAACAATATATTTATTTTTATTTTGTTATACTTAAGGTAGAAGTCATCCAATTTCTTTCGGGTATTAAAAATTGTAATTATATAATAAACAATGTTTTTTGTTTGTTACATTAAAAAAGTAAGAAGTTACTTTACTTTTTAGTGATTATTATATTTATAAAATTATATTTTATATTACTCAAAACTGTAATTAAATTACTTTTTTTTAAAAAATAAAAGTAGCTACGTTACTTTCTAGTTACAATTGAAAAAAAATTGTATACATACATTTATTAGTAAAATCTTTTATCTATATATATTATAATATGAAATAAATATATTTTTGTTAAAATATTTTTTAGATTGTAGATACCTATTTGTAACATGTTGTCATAAAAATTGCATAAATAAAATAATTTTCATTACATTTTCGTTGCATAGTAAAAATTGTTATGAAATTACGTAACACATTACTATTAAAGTAATGGTGTTACTTTCCATTTCGTTACTGCCCAACTCTGATAATGAGTATTTGAAATAAAAAAAATTATACTAAATAAAATTTACTTAATGTTTCTAATAACAACTTGGATTAGTTTACGCTATTGCTTGCAAATAAAATACATTTTAATCAGAACTATAATATACTATTATATTATTATATGTTTTAATTTTTAATTTAGGTCATTGGTTCAAAGTCTTGATGAACCAACTCAAATGGGATATGTACCAAACAACATTCTCAAAAAAATTAATGCTCCTGCTAAAGCGACTGCAGTAATTCCCGCAGCAGGACAAACTTTATCCAAAAAGGATGCAAAATTTAACAGAGAGTAAGATTAATAATTTTGTGAAATATTTAAACTAACGATGAGCAATATTGAATTCAATTTCTTGATGTCTTCATCCTCGATAATAATGTTTAGTATCGTGTACCTAAAGTAGGTTACACTATAAATGTTCAAATCTTAGCTGAAAATTCAAAATTCAAATTTCTGAATATCGTTAACTGCATGTGTCTATAAACTGCATAAATTGTATTAAAATATTCTGAAACTACGATGTGTCATTATCAAAATAACTAATATCTTTTAATGGAAATTTGTTGAAATATTCGATTTTATCAATATTTTATTTTATAAGGCTTATAAAATTTTCTTCCCAGTCGATTTTTTTTGGATACAAAGAAAATCTTATAAAAATTTTTATTTACTATTGTTTAAAAAAATTGAAAGTAAATTTCCTCATTTTTATTTTTACTATCTAAATTTAGTATTAAAAATCGGAGCTTTTTTTTAAATAAACTGGATTTTTTTAACAATTAGTAACAGGTACAAAGACGTTTTTATTAAAATTTCAGGACATTTGGCAAATTTATTTTATTGAATTTTTTGAAAAAAATATAAGAAAACTTAAAAATGTCTATACTTTAAGAATAGCTCAAAAAATATCTAGGTATTTTAAATCACGTAATTTATAGCGAATCGCTATTCTTGGTGTAAACGGTTATCTATTCACCAATTTATGGTGAATTATTATTCTTTAATATTTTATATTAAAGTTATTATTTATTATTATTATTTTTTAAGTTTCAATAAAAAAAAAAAATTTTATTTTATCAAAAATCAGTAGATCGTAAATATTGCCATTTTTATAACTGTTTTTCAGTTTTTTTGATATTATTAAGAACATTTTTGAAAATTCATAAAATTTAGAAAGTTTTAATTATATCATTTAATACAATGTATTTTTTATTATTAGTTAGATAGTGTTTATCTTAATATTTATTTTTCCATATTGCCTGATTCTCTATAGAACACAAAACAATTTTAATAAAGAATTTTAGAAATTAAGTTATTGAACCACAAAAAATAAAGATTAGTTGTAAACTAGGTGAAATAAATAAAATTTTTGATGGATAATATAAACAATATACAAATATTGAAATATTTTTTATTAATAATCATTTTAATCCTACATCTATAATATAATTCATTTTTATATAGTGTTGTACTTGGTGAGTTAGTAGAAACTGAAGAGGAATTCGGACAAGATATCCAAGAAGTAGTTGAAAGATATTTAAATCCGTTAGAGTTCAATGATGCACCTAGAATAGTGAGAGACAATAAATATCTCATTTTCAATAATTTAAAACAAATATCACAATTTCATAACACGTAAGTTTTTCTATTTAATTTTTACCTAACAATTATCCAAAAAATATACATTTGAGAGTGTTTTGTTTTAATATATTTTTTTCAGAGTTCTCATTGCTGGATTGAAGTATGCAGCTAGTGAACCAAAAACGATGGGACGAACATTTCTTCGTTTAGTAAGTATATTTTAAATTAATATAACTTAACCAAAATTTTTTAATTTAAATTATCACATACTATATGTTTAATACATTTTAACCTAAAAAAAATTATGACAAATATTATATAATGATGTTATATCTTGATTGATATATACAGTATTTATTTCAGACCTTCTATACTGGGAGATATCGTAAATTTCCAAGAGGGTATGTTTTAGAAGTAAATAATTAAGGGAAGTAAAAGTATCGTTTTAAGCTCATTTTATTGGTATTAAATAGATACCTACCTATACGTTGATTCATAAAAATCTTAAAAAAATCTTTAAAAAATATTAAACTAAATATTAATTTTATTTTTTATCAACCTTGACACACAAATAACCCACGATTGTACAATAACTGGCTTCACGTATTTTCACATCACAATTATATTTAGTTTACGTAATAATGTCATACATTGTCGGGAGGGGAATACATTTTTCCCCAAGAGGTATTGCCCTCCCTCGGTCACCCCACTGAATAAACACTGGAATTATGTTAATATTTAACCATTGACTTGACAAAAAACTTACGTTATAATAAAAGTTGTTATTTTTCATTGCTGATTTTTATTAGAAATAAGTTATGTTATAATAATAAACATAATAACTTATGTTTATCCATAATAATAAAGAAGAGTATTAGAATATTAATACTAATTAGTAGTAAAATATACCATGTAATTTATATAAAACATTTTAGAAACCTTACATATTTCCTAAAATAAAACAGAATGAAAATATATCGAGCTCGTATTACTTTTAAAATTATTCAACTTTAACGTCTAACAAATATTGGCTTATTGAAAAATCAATCTTAATTAATTAAAAAAAAAAAAAAAAATTAAAATATATAACAAGTAATAATGATTTTTAAGTACTAATTTAATTAATAATGGTTATTCAATTTTAGTATTTCTATACATTGTATTGACACTTCAGTTAGAATGGGACATAAATTATTTTCATATAGATATAATATAATTAATATTAAAATAAATTCAATAATAATAAATTGAAAAGATAATTGAACTACAGTATCAAATAACTAGTTTTTTATTTATTTTGATAAAAAAATGCCTTTTTAAATGTATTGCTCATATCCAGTGGCGTAATTAGAAATTTTCTTGGATGAGGGGATTACATTTTTCTAGTAAAAATCTGTACAATTTATATCACTTCCAAAAAATGTAAAGTCAATAATAACACAATTATTTATAATTTTATAGTTAGCTCAATAATAAATTATATATTTGACTATTATTAATAAAGTCATACATAGAAATGTATACAATTAAATCCAAATGAAAACTTGATCTATAAAATAAATGAAATATATATTTGGTTAGTTCCAAAAAAATATTACATTTTAAATTAACGTGTAAAATGATTTTTACCTAAACAACATGGACTAAAATTATACTTTAAAAAAATTATAAATTCTGAGTTGAATGATTTTTAAAAGTAATGAACCGTCTATAGCAAAAGAATCTTTCTAACATGTATCATGATATACACTTTAAAACATCTACTACAAACTCAAAAAGTTTAATAAAATCATGAATTGATTACCTGATCATACTGATCGTACCTTTGTATTCAGTACGTTATGTATATTCGTTTAAATTTCTTAAATTTTGAACAAATACTACTATTTTTAATAGATAACAGAAACACAGCATTTTGTTTAGGAGTATAAAAATAAATGTGTAATTTTTCAATGATTCCTAAACCGTTTTTAACTGAGTTTATGATGATAGTAGTTGAATTTGCTAAATTAAGGGAATGGGCTGCACAATGAACGTATAATTCTTTGAGATACTTGTATCTAATATATGCTTGTACACCCTGGAATTTACCAAACATGTTACTTGATAGGTTTTTTTTTTTATATACTATATTGGTACAGATTATATATTATACAATTATAAATATATATATTATATAGATTAATACGTATAAACTAAACTATTTTTAATACCGATTTTATGCTAAAATCTAACAATCAAACCAACTTCACTTAATATACTGTAACCCACCATTTTTTCAAACATGCTTTATACTATTGCACTAAATTATATGTAAGTAATGTTTTTATAAACGATTGATTGGTCACCTTAAATGCTTTTTTAATAATAAAGAAATCAAAAAATTTAAATTTTTTGCTAAATATCAAAACCAATATGAATACAAAATACAAAAATTAATAGGTATTATATCTTACTGAAGTTACATATTATTCTTCACATATTTAATTTTTTAGTGTTTTAAGTTTGCCTACACATTACTCCTTTATAAATTTAACAAATTGACAAATATGGCGTTTAAAATTAGTGAAATCCAGTGTTATTAGGTTTTTAGGTATGATTCTATGCACCTGGATACACTAGATGCATATAACTTATAAAAATTGTTTTTATCTTAGTTTAAGTAAATAAGTATATCAAATGAAATCAAATTCCAAATTAAAACTTTTAAGATATTTTTGGAGGAATATAGCTTTAATATTTTTTTATTAATTATTAATTCATTATTATTTAAGTGATGAATAATTATAATCATAAATATATGATTAATAATAATATTATAATAAATATAATTTAGTCGTGTAACTAAGAAAAAATACTATTGAATATTGAATAATGATGGATTGCCTTTTTTAGGAAAGAGATTTCGATAAGCATGTAGATTATTGTCAGACGGAACCTGATGCACAAGATTTTTTAGAACGTAACTATTCAGTACGTGAATATTTTGACGTAAGTGAAATATATATATATTGTAATTATTTGTGAGTAATATATTTTTGATTCATTGAATACTAATGTACTTACTATAATCAACCACATTATTTTTAAAATATATTATTATTGTTATATTATATTTGAATTTCAATTGTTGTTTTAATATGGCAATATTATTTTAATGTAAATTAGCAATTATGCATGTAGTAATTTTTTATGAAAACATTTATATTTTAGTTATAAAATAAGGATCATTATTAGTATTAATAATGTATTTTAATCTATTATTTTTTTATAATGTAAATTTAAATCGATAATAAAAAAAAAGTATAATTTAACCGAACTATAAATATTAGGTTTATTCAATCAAATAAAAAACTAATCATTGAATTTATAAAAGTTTTTCGTTTTAATGGTAAAATATCTTAAACATTTCCTTAAATAAATAACAATTTGAATTTATGCGTTCTTAAGATAGTATTTAAAACATAATATGTCTTTCTATAAAATGTTATGTAATTAAATATAACATTTATAAATAACATTTAATTTCGGAAAATGCGTTATCGTTAACCCGGTAATCATATACGAGTATACCTGTACAATTATGAGTATAGGCGATTCCGGTTAGATTTGTATATTGGTTGGTGAGTTACAGACGTTAAAGTTGCTTGATTAATTCTAAACCTATTACTAATCTTCAAACTCAAACCACTTGCTTAATGATAAATAAGGATATGAAAAATCTATTTTCAAATGTGAGTGCTCATAGCTCACAGAAAAATTTTTGATTATACGAGTATATCGTGCATAAATGGAGAAATTTTAAATGTTTAATTAGAGTAAAATAGCTATTACATGTGTTTAATATATTTTATAAAATTATAAAATAAACATAAATTATTGATAAGAATACCCATAGTTAAAACCTTACATCATAATCCAAATTTTAAATACTTATAAAAAAGTAATTTTTCTCAACTGATTTTTGAGATTTTAAAGTTATAATTGGAATAAAATATATGAGCATTAATTTTAAATGTTTAATTCTTGGTAATAACAATGTTCAATTTTAAATTTAATTATAAGCTTAATTTTTTAATATTTATATTTCATACATAAGACAATGTTGCCGTTCACTGAACTTCAAATGCTTATAAAAATAATTGTTTTTATTTTAATTAAAAAAGCTCAATCAACAAAAGTTAATTTATATTTTCTATTTATTAAATTGAATTTATTAGTTCTATAAAGAAATTAACATATATTTTATTATAATGTGTTATAATTCATATATGATCCACACTGTTGATACTCTACTATTTATATTTATCATGTCTATATTTAAAATATTAATTTAGAAATATATAGTTATCTTCAAATTATTTAATTAACTTATAAAATATAAAATATGTATACCTACTTACTTAAAATAATTTAAGGAGCCCGATGGACACAAAAATAAAGATAAATATACTAAAATCTATGATAATATCACTTAATTAATAATAACTTTAATAATAGATTTTCCATTAATAGTCATATTGTTTCTCTAACTACATTCTAAATAATTTAATTCGTATTAATAATATAAATAGTTATGTTTAAACCAAAATTATAGCATTATTTAACTTTTTTGCAATTGTAACAGTTCATTGCTAATATATTTAACAGATGTTCTGCCTATGAATATTCACCAGTCTTATCCTCGATTATTTAAAATATAATTTAATTTATAAATAAATTATAGTCTTTACATTTTTCTTTATCCAATACTGATGAAAATAAATCGTAACCATCGTAAGTTGCCTATTGTTAAAATTTGATATTTTACATATAATGCTAGTAATTTTTCTGAAGTAGGCTATTATTATATTCTACGATTACTATTATATAATATCAAGGTCGTTAACATGGTGGGTGGGGGGTTTAGGATCGTGTACTCCCAAAATGTTTTCTTAAAATAAAACTGAATGATTAACTAAATGCTATTATATTTTAAATTTGAAAATTTACTAGTTAAGAAAAATTTTTAACCTAATTAATTAAACTAAATCAACACTCAAACCTTCAAATCTTTTTCTTGCTTTGTGTATTGCTAATTTCAATATTCAATAACAAATTTAGCTAATACATACTAATATACTATAATTCACCTAAAATAAATTTATGAGGCAGATATCAATTAAATAAAAGTATTATTTCTATAATAGATTAATTTAATGTTATAGTATATACCAGGGGTGAGCAACTGGCGACCCGCGGTCCGCATTCGGCCCTCAAGCCTTTTTTTATCTATTCTATATTTTCATATTTTTAATGATCTTTTTTTTCTATGTTTTGGTCTGCTGGATTTTTATTTTCTAAAAATTAGCTCTCTAGTAACTTTCAGTTGCCCATCCCTGATATATACCAGCGATACTCACCCTATGGCACACGGGAGGTAGTGGCCCTCCAACGATTTATATGTGGCCCAAACAGAACTCATTAAATTGATAGTAAAATATAAAATTCAAAACTTATATTATAAATATAAAATAGTTATAATAAAACAATCAAAGTGTGTCGCAAATTCAAAAATGAAATATGCAAAGAATGTGTACAGAAAGCGGCTTACTGATTCACATCTTGACGATTTGCATGTAGCAATTAAAAACCAAATATATCCAAAATAGTGAACAAACGATCTCAATATAAAAATTTACACTAATTTAAATTAAATATTTAATTTAATTTTTTTATAATAAATTTTCAAATTTTATATAATATACACAATATATAAATTTATTTTTAGTTTTTTTTTTTAATTTCCGTTCCGTTCATTACGACTTGCGGCCTGTAAAATATTTTAAAATATTTTATGAGGCCCAAATAAAAAAAAGGTTGAGTGTGGCTGGTGTATACTGTTTAATAGAAAAGTAACAGTATTGGCTGGTAGCCATTTGCAACATCCTTTGCTGGAAGAGTATTTCTTAACATTTTTATAGTGCAAAATAACCACATTAACCAACTTATTGACAAAAATATTTAAAAATTCTAACAAATAGAGTTTAGTTAGAACATAAAACTCTAATGTCACTATATTATTAAATATTTAATAATTTTAATTCAATGAAAATAAGAACTTATCACTTATTCTTTAAATTAGTAATATAATAATTCACAATTATTTAACAGTTCACGATCTATTCTTATAAAGACTAATAAAAGCTATCGAAATATATAAATAATTTTATAAAAATTATTACATATTACAAATAATATTTTTTTATGTCTGGGATCATATGTTTGAACAAAAAAATTTGATTGTAATTTATATTGAATTTAATTTATATTATTTGTAATACTTAATAATATTAAATAATATTTTGTTATTATTTTAAGAGTATAAAAAAGTTTTATTTTATTTTTATTTTTTTACATGAAATTACATATACGCTATATATTTATTATTTATTATATATATTTATTTTACTATTATCATTTATACTTATGTATAATAATAATTATGTTTGACATGTTTTTAATTTTAGTAAAAATTAAATAATTTTGGTGATACGTATATAAAATACACCTGCATATAAAATTAAAATTATATCTATTGATAACCTAAGATTTTTCGGAGATTTCCAAGGATTTTAAGGCTCTATGAAAGAACTGATTAATTAATAATTATTTAACTAATTATTTTTCACAATTTAATTTTATATTAGTAGTATCAATAAATTTTTTGTAGTTTTTTTTTAACACCTGTCTATGTTTTAAAAGTTACGTTTGTATTTTATTTGATTTTTCACTAAGTATGGACCCAAAAAAACCTCAATTTAGTATTCACAGCCAAGCGTAATTTGATTTCGTTATAAAATTATGAAATGTGTATCTGACATAAAATCAATTCCTTAAATACGAATTCAGGGGGTAGGGTTGATCTCCCCTTCCCGCCCCCATGTATAAATCAGATTCTTACTTTGTTATGGGTTTAATGCGTTTTCCTCGTGCAACTATTCCACTATCACACGATGACAATAGCACGATTGTGGATAACACAGAATAAGTCTATAGTAGATAAGTAACTTATCTACAACCACAAATTAACGTATAAGAATACTTATATAAGGTTTATATATATATCTTCATTTGTAGTTTTAAGGTTTCTTATCATCGGTTGTTGGATATATATTAATTCGTATCTACAATCAAGGTGTATTGATAAATTATACATCTTCAATACGTCTTGTGTATAATCATGATTTCAGATTACAACCATGGACAATATACATCAGTTATCAGATTTTAATATAGAACATTATGATGGGAATCACGAATATTTTTTTATTAGTCGGCACTTATGCTTTTTAAAAAAAAAAATAAAACATTGAACTTAAGCATCGATATATATATCCATGTATCGATCTAAAACATAGATGTTTTTGCAAAATTCTAGTTTACATAGATATTAGTAATAGTACCAATTATAGAACATTAGATTTACCAAAAAACGTGAACACAACACTAAAAGAAAAAAATGTTCTTTGTAAACGCATGAAATCATATGTACCACTAAGAAATAAAATTCCTAATTAATAATGTAAACGATCCATACTACATAGTAAATAACTTGTAAAAAAAATTTGGCTACTTCCTAACTTTCGTTATTTATCAATGTGATGTGTTACCATATTATACCATGGGTGCTTAAAATATTTTTAAAAATTATTTTGAATATGAGTACAACTTATTGTTTCTAGTATTATACTCAAATTTAAATTTAAATATTTAATTCAACTTATTTAAAGATAGTGTATTTTTGAGATTGTTCCAAGAAAACGGTATAATTAACAGTAATTTAATTATTAAAAACTTATTCATAAATAATAAACTGAATAATTCAAATATTTTGTAATATTATATTAAACTAACTTAACTCGCAAATTTAGTAAACATATTAGCTATTGAATACAATTACTAATTATGCATTACCTATAATGTACTATTAGTAATTTTAATCGATTTGTTTTAATGAAGACTTTTAAAATTGAATTTAGAATTTCAAAAATTTATTCACAAAATGTTTGGTTATAAAAAAAATGAAGTAAAATGATAGCTATATGAAGTAACTATAAATACACCATTCGATGATAATTTTATGTTTACTAATGATAATCACCACTATTTTGGCAGACTCAATATCGGTGGTGGTACACATTATATAAATGTACTTATTAAGATTTATATTAATGCAATAATATCATTGTTCAGATATTGATATACTAAGAATATAAGAATAAAGGTTTATAATATATTTAAAAATACTTAGATATAAAATATAGTATAAAATATTAAAAATACAAATGTTTATTTTTTTATGTCTAAGAATATTCTAATTATACATAGTTTTAGGTACTATTGTTATATAATTAAAATATAAATTATTTCTGTTAAGTGAAAAATGTAAAACGATTTATATTATATAATTTTATGTTTATTACACCAATTAAGAAAATTAATAGAACACAAGGGAACTAGTATGCGATTATTTATTTTTAAATCATGCTATATATATGAACACGATTATAACGGAAGAGCTGCGAAGTCTACTTTTATTTATACATGCAACGCTCACACTTGTTGTGACGATTTCCTGAAAATTCATCAGCAGTATATTTTTACACTGTCTGTTGTCAGGTTGAATTCGGTCACCAGTAAAAAAAAAAGTTATCTGTAATATTAAATATTCAAAATTTGTTTAAATTTCAGGATGAAAGATTAAAATTTGCTGATGATAAATCACTTTCAGAACATTTAAAATTACCTATACAAAGAATAAATGATTATCAACTACTACTTAAGGTTAGTCATGAATAACTATGTATTTCAACAATTATAAAATGATGAAAAAATGTGATAATTACATATACAGTCCCTTAATAACTGAATATTGACTTAGACTTTGGAAAACAGAAAATATGATGTTAAAAATATAGGTTAAATATCATTAATAATTTTAGTTGTGTTAAAAATTTATTTTATACATACATTTTTAATGGAATCAATATCAAACATAACCGAATAAAGTTAATTAAAATAACATTTGGGAACTCATTAATTTTTTTATTTTACTGTTGTTGTTTTTTTTTTTTTTTTTTGTACAAAATATAAACAATTTATTATTCTTTAAATCTTCGGAATTTTATTTCTAAATCTAAAAACTTTATTTGCTACTTCATAAGATTATATGTTTGTAAAAAATTCCCTATAAATCATTTCAATACTTATTAAATGCTTTTAACTGTAACGCCAACAAATTCTGAATTAAAATCGATTTTAACATTATTTTACATTTTACAATTTCAAATGATTTCTTTGTTCATTATTATATTTTTATAAAAAAAAAAAAATTAATTCATAAAAAGTAAAATTTGTTTTAAATAATTTTAAAACTAACTTTATTCCACATAAAATATTCGTTATTTTTATTCTATTAGGAACTAGTAAAGTATTCATTGCTTATTGGAGAAGATACCACCGACTTAGAAAGAGCTCTTGAGTTGATGCTATCGATACCACACCGATACACGGACAAAAAATTCTTAACTAATATCGAAGGATTTCATGGCACTATACATAAATTGGGCCGATTATTAAAACACGTAAGTGGTCCACGTCATAAAACATCAAATGTTTATAAATACCGACGAAGGTCAAATGTTGTTGAAGTCTGTCGTTTTTCTATCTATTTAACATGTGTTTTGTAAGATGTTTTATTCAGAATTGAAAAATCTATAGCTTGAAACTTTTAAATAAACTATTATTATCTAATTATTTATGTTTAATTATTTAAACCGTGTAGGGATGGTATTACGTACAAGACGCCGAAGATCCCAAAGGTCATCAACGATACTGCTTTTTATTCAAATCTAGAATACTTGTATGTAAAGTTCGCCGAATAACTGAAGATAAATCTGTATTTGTTCTAAAAGATATAATTCGGGTAATTTTTTCTAATACCTATAAAAAAGTATCAAATTTTTAGTATTATCAATTTCGGTTTATTTAGTTACCCGAAGTGACTGTGAAATCAGCACCAGATAACAAACGTGTATGGGTTCTTCATCATAATCAAGGAGAAGTTGGTAATTATCCTTTCACCTTTAGAGCTAATGAAGATGGAATTCGAGACCAATGGATAACGGAAATTGAAGAACATAAACAAGATTTACGTAAGTGCCTCAGTTTATGATTTCATGAAATATCGGGCTATATTTATCAGATAGAAAAAATAATTATTTATTTCTTTTGGGATATATTTTACATCTACAATTACTTTTCAACCAATTTTCTTATTTACTACCATTAACTATGTATACTTTCTTTTCCACTTTATTTCATTTATTACTAAATGTTTTTGTTGCTAATGAAATAGCAGTTATCCTAATGTTACATGTGATATAAAAGATATTAGATATTAGATTATTAGATTATTAGATTATTAGATTTATTATAATAATGAATGAATTTGATTTTATTTTTTTATATTCAGTTACAATTTTATTAACTTTGTTTATACCCAGTGGCGTAGTGAGAGTATGGCGAACTGTGCCTACGTGAATTGCAAAGGGGCGTCAAATTATGCGAAAGTCACATTTTTATTCTACAATCAAATCGAAATTTTTTCATTGTGCTCTTTGAAATACGTTGATGTTATCTATTTGTACACACTGCGTGTGAATTAAATGATGCAATTATGAAAATAGCGCAAGAACATTTAAATAAAAAATTTCATATAAAGAAATTATCGATAAATTTGCTAGTCATAAAGCGAGAATTGCAAATTTTCAAAATTTGAAATTAACAATGTAATAACTTATAAGTATAAATTGTATACTTAAAAATATTAGTAAAATTAAAAGTTAAAAAAATATCGTGGCATCAAATTTTAATTGTTTGAAAAACGTTATTTTCTAAGTTTGCCAGGGGCGCTAGTGAGTCTTCCAACGCCACTGTTAATACCTAGTAATTATTTTTTAATTCATAACCTGTTGTACTTTACAAATATAATAATATTCCAGACTAATATTTTATTAATTTTTTTCTATATTTAAACTATTTGTTTATTTATTTATAAATAATTAATCGTCACAAATATTTTCGCAATATTATACAAACGCACGAAAAGGAAAAATAATCATGTAGTAATAAAATATCCAAATAATCGTTTTTAATACTACTAATTGGTAAATTGTTAATAACTCTCATAAATTTTATATATATTTTAAACAATATTTTATAAAACGAGATTATTGGTTAAAAGGTGAAAAAGAAGATCTGCAAGACCAATATTGGGAGCAAGAATACATTTCTATAGCTGAAAAAACTACTCGTAAATCTTCTCAAACAGGTTTATAAAAATAACTATACTTGAGCTTTTATTGTGCTATTACGCCTTAACTGTTGATACTATAATCGACCAAAAAGCATACTTTATCAAAAAAATAAAATACGAATTGCTATTAGATTGCGCATTTATGTAGAAATAAATACATCTACATACATACCTATGCTTTAAGCTATTAATTGATTAATAATTCTTTTTTCATCGATAATTTTAATTTATAATTCATAATTTTATTTTAGTAACGAATATTGAACACAACAGTGACGACATTAAAGTTCAAAAACAAAAAGACGAAGATTTATTTGAACCACTTAAAGGAATTGAATTAGATATCTCTTCAGAAATTGAAGAAGGTTTGGATCCTATTGAAAGACGAGTTGCACCGAAACCACTGAAGCACGTTGAAGAACCAAAACGTCCACCACTTACACTTCCCCCTAAAGAACCAATATTTGAATGCACGTCACCTCCTGAACCCATTAAAAAGCTAGAACCTGAAGTCAAAGTTGAAGGTGAGTAAATAATTTAACTAATTACTCTACTCTAGTAAATAGGAATATAAAAGAATATTATTTTTTTAAATTTTCTTAGATAATAAGTTTAAAATGTTATAATATTAATATATTTTCTTTTTCAACAATTTTGAACTGTATAATTTTATTTTATATTAATATACTTGTTTTTATATTTTAAGGAAAATTAATAAAACATTCAAAAAATTAAATTTGAATTATAAATAATTGCTAGATTTTACCGTTTGAGTTTTACTGAAATCAAATGGTGAATAATTAAAATGTAGTCTGAAATTGTTTATCTTAATTTATTTTATACAATTCATTTTTACTCTAAATAACAATATGATCAATTTTAGAAAAATATGACCATTTTATTCTTATACAATTGTATAATTATAAACACAATTCCTTACAAATAGAATCAATACAATTTAATTACATTTTTTTACTATACCTATTATTATTTCACAGAAACCCCAGCGATTGAAATGCCAGTTCCACTACAAGAAGTTGTTATTGAAGAAGTAAAAGAAGTACCTATTCCAGATATACATCCTGTTCTTCCAGTAGAACCTCCTCCACCTGAAAGGTCTCCTTCTCCAGCTGATGAAGTAATTGAACCAGAACCATTAAAATACATCGAAGGGGTATCGAAACCATTCTTCCATGTCAACATTAAAGGAAACAGTCATGGAGGTTTGTAAGCAAATATTTAATTGTGTTAAATACGTTTTTAAATTTAAGTAATTTCTTATTAATTTAACTATTGATAAAATATGTCATTAAATAAAAAGGTAATATTGAAGAGTGTAAAGAATGGTGGGACAGTAAGGGTGAATTTAAATCAGGAAGATCAATGAATAATGAATCTTCTATTGCAGGTGATAAACACGTGAGAGTAATCCGAATTTAAATTTATTTTTAAATATGCTTATATTTTAACCCAGGCCAATGTAGATTGAAAAGCATAGTAAAATGTTTATATTGTTATATGATGTTTATCAAAAAATAATAATTGCTTTTTATAATTAATACTGAATCAAATATTTCATGAGTACTTTTACTTATATCTGTATTTTTACTAGTTGGAGAAAATACAGTTTTCGAATGTGAAATTGAAGGTGCTAAAAAAGTTACATGGTTGAAAAATAACATGCCTTTACCAAGTACTATTGCTGATCGATCTAGTATAATTGAAGATAAAGAGAAAAATTTGTATAAACTGCAATTGAATAAAGTAATTATGTCAGATTCAGGAACATATACTGTTAAAGCTGAAAATGATATTGGAGAATCTACAAGCACAGCTCTATTATTTGTTGAAAATCGTACGTAGTAAAATATTGTTTAATCATTTAAAAAACAACCATATAAACTTATGAACATTTAGTTTCAGCCTCTGAAAAAAAAGCTAGGGCTAAAGCAAACGCTCCAATATTTACTGTAAAACTCGCTGACACTGAGCTTTTAGAAAATACTCATGCTAGATTTATGATTGAAATAAAAGGAAACCCATCACCAAAATTGAGATTGTAAAACTACCTAATTATTTAAATTTACTCTTTTAATATGTAATAAATAATTTTATATTTATTTAGTTTTAAAGGGGATAGAGAAATAACAGATGAAGATTTAAGAGTACAAATATTAGAAGTTAATAAAGAACAAGGTCTTTATGAATTGATACTTCCCGATATAAAACCTGAGGATGCAGGCGAATATAGAGTGGTAGCCAGTAACAAATACTCAGAAGAATCGTGTTCTTGCGTTGTTACCGTCACTAGTATGCAATTATTTAATTTTAATATTTTAGCAAAAACTTTTTATAATTGTATATTTATTTTTAAGACGAAAAAGATTTATGGGCTGGTATGCAAACTGATATACCAGTTGATGGTACTCCTAAATTTACATGGTTGAAAAACGGAAAGCCATTTAATCCAGAAGAACGATTTAAAGTATTATTTAAGGATGATGAGGATTCATTAGCCTTAGTTTTCCAAAATGTTAAACCAGAAGATGCTGGATTATATACTTGTATTGCTTCAACTTGTCATGGAAAAATATCATGCAGTGCTGAACTAAGTGTTCAAGGTATAATTATACATTTAATTGAGTAGTACAATCGTGTAATTTTATTTAACTTTGATTATTTTTTAGGAGTTGTAAAAGATATACATTTGCCTTATGCTCCAAGAATAACAATTGAATCTAAAGAACTCGAAACTAAAATTCTAAGTACAGCAATTATTGAAGCTAAAGTAACTAGTGACCCGTCTCCAACTATTGTATGGTTCAAAAATGATGAAGAATTAATAGAAAATGAACGAATAAAAATCATGTTTGAAGATGACATTGCTGCTGTGGTAATAAAAAATGTTGAGGTCGAAGATGAAGGAGAGTACAAAATATATGCGAAAAATGATGAAGGATCAGCGACTGAAACAATTAACCTTTTAATAAAAGCCGCTCCGAGATTCAAAAAGAATCTAACTGATTTTGAAGGTGTTACAGGAAAAGATATTACATTAACAGTAGAAATAGAAGCGTCTCCAAAACCAATAGTTCAATGGTAAAATATTACATAGTAATGCTTTGTATATTCGATTAAAAATTTTATTTTATATTTTTAAAGGTATAAAGACAGCAAAGTTATTAAGAAGTCGAATAGATTTAAGTATGTCACTGATGAAGTATCAGGTATCTATACTTTAATTATTCAAGATTGTAAAATGGAAGATGTTGGATTATACTCTGTGGTAGCTTCAAATCAATTCAGCCAAATATCTGATGCTTGCCAAATTAATCTCCAAATGCCACCTCAATTTATCGGTGCTTTGGCTAAAGAGGTAGAAACCCTTGAAGGTGATTATGTATCTTTAAGCGTGAGAGTAGAAGGAGATCCACCACCCCAAGTGCAGTGGTAATAAACATAACCATATTTATTATATTATCTAAATAATTAAAATCATTATATAGTTGTTCAATTATTGTAGGTATTTTGAAGATAAACTTATAATCGCAGATAAAATTCATACAAAAATAAACGCTGTAGGAGATGTTCATACACTTTTAATTAGTAATCTTACAAGAGAGGATTCTGGCAAATATACATGTGAAATAAGAAATGAGTTTGGAAAAAACACAAGCGAAGGAAAATTATTTGTCAAATGTCCACCGATTTTTGAAACTCCTTTAACTGATGTAAAAGCAGTGGAAGGAGATACTAATGTAGAGTTTACAGTAAAACTTAATTCCTATCCTAAATCATCAGTTAAATGGTAAAATTAAGTGATATATATAGAAAATAAATGCTATTATATTTATTAATTTAATTAGGTTCCGAGAAGAAGAAGAAATAACAGAAACAACTACTGAATTCACATGTATCGAAGATGGAGATAATTTCAAACTTGTTATAAAAGAAGCTAAAACTAAATTATCTGGGTCATATAAATGTAGAGCAACAAACGAAATTGGAACTTATGATTCAGAAGCAACTCTTACTGTCATGTGTAAGACCAAACATAAATCTACTATTTTGGTTTAACAATTTTAATAATTGATATTTTGTAGCACATCCTAATTTCAAGAAAGGATTGAAGGACATGGAAGTAACTGAAGGAGGAATGCTTAAATTACAAGTTACCTGTTATGGGAGTCCTATACCTGAAATTAAATGGTTTAAGGATGGTAAAGAAGTACATAGTGATGCTCATATCAAAATATCAAAAGACAAAAAAAGAGTAGAAAATTTCAGTCTCACTGTTAATCTTGTAAAAGTAGAAGATGGCGGAGAGTATGAAGTTAGAGCCACAAATGAAATGGGAACAGCTGTTACTAAGAGTATTGTAAATATTCTAGGTAAGTCATAATGTACAGCATTAAATATAATATTTAAAACAAATATAAAATGTATTATATCTGTGAAATATTGATAACTAAGTAATTATGATAAAGCATGACTTCTAAACATGTTTGATTTTAAACTTGATTGACCCAACCCTATATGAGCTTATTATTATAAGTTTTATTTTTTATTTTAAATGTTATAATTTTGCATTTTGCATGACTTCAACTCACTTAGCAAAACAATCGGCTGATTACAACGATGATGATAATGAATCAGATAAAAATGTAAATGAGGATACCAAAGAAAATATAGATAAAAAGGAAAAAGGTTAGTTACCTAAATGTGTTGTGTAAATAAGAACTTTTATAATTATATAGTTATCTACATATAAATCTATGGGATTTAATAAAATAGTAGAATAGATGTATGGTATATATGCTAAAAGCTTAAGTTGCTAGTAATTTTAAAAATCAATGGCATACGTAAATGTTAAAAAAAAAGTAATTAAATTTATTAGTGTTATGGCCAATCAATATCAACAGTTCAGAAGGTACCCAAGAAAAATTAATAGAAATAAATGTGGCTGAAGATAGAAAAATGGGTATTTCATCAATAAAAAATATAGGTGGGTACGCAATTCATTTCAGGAATCAACTGAGAAAAATTTAGGGTGTCCTCATAGTTATAGTAATTAACGCGTTACAGATGGTGATCAATCTTTCAAAACCGAAGAAAGTTTAATTATAATGAGCAATCAGTCAGAAGGATTTAGTTGCGTTGAAATGAGTTGGGAAGAATCTTCTATTAAATGTAAGAATTTCTATGGGATCGTGGAGGAACCAAGAGATGAAAGAATTATACCTATAAAAATCGACAGAGGAATATCAATACATACAGCTTCTGACGAAGAAGAAGAACCATTTTGGGTAATCGAAAGCGTTAAAAAACATGAAGAAGTTAGAAATGAGATTAAAAAAATGAAAGAAGACAAAATTCTCCAACGATCATCATCAGTTGATAATTACGACAAAGAAGATGATAAATCATTGAATGAATTATTGAAACGAGTTAAAAAACAACGAAATGATTTGGAAGATATATTGAATAAAGAAAATCACTTTACAGAAAAGACGGTTTCACGAAACAATAGTATATTCAGTGAAGCATCTACTGTCGAAGAAAGATCAGTTTCAAGGTTGTCATCTTTAGAAGAAAATATAAAGATTTGTGAGTCAGCAAATAATTTATTAAATAATGATAAAAAAAAAGAATTATCATCAATCAAAGAAAATACATTAGAAGAATTTAAGGCTAATATCATTAATAATCTAGATATACCAAAAAATGGTTCTATAACTAATGGTTCATCAACAGATACATCACAAAATAACTCTTTTATACAAAATGAAAATTTGGATGAAAAATATTCTAAAAATGAAAATAATATTTTGAATCCCGTTAAAAGAATTTCCCTATCAAGATTATCTTCAACGGAAGACTGTGACAATTCTTATTTACCCGAGAAATATATAAAGGTGTGTTCTGAAAATCCAATAAATGAATCACAAAAATTCATAGTAACTTCTTTTAAAGAAAGTCATAAAACTTCAATGCCAATAAAACTAAATGAATACTCTGATATATCCAGTATAGGGTCAAAACCAGATACTGTTAATGAAACATCTATTTCATCTGATAATAATCAATATGAATTTAATAATTTAGTTTCAAAATCACTTCTTCGAGATAAATCTGAAGAATACGAAAAAAAACCTCATAACATAAATGATGAACTTAATGATAAATTAAAAAAAATTGAAATTGAACATTTGAATGATTTTTACAATTCTATAAATACTATTAACAACAATGGATTAAATAATATTAACAAAGTTACAAAAATAATCGAAAACGATAACGACGAATTAGATGCCTTACAGAAGTATAAAACTGAAGAAAATGATTATCGAAGAAAATCATTAATAAGACAATCTAGTATATTAAGTGATGCTTTAAATGCATTGTGTAATGAAACCCCTGAGGACTCTAATTATAACAAACAAAAAAAATTATTGATCGAAGAAGATAGTATAAATAATACATTTAATTTTAATCTAAAAGAAAAAAATGAAAATGATTTATCGAAACTTTCAACTCAAAAAGCTAACTCTACCAAATCATCATTGACTGATAATGAATCACAAGGTAATTTAAGTAGAAAATCTAGCATTTCAAAAATTTCGGATGACAAAAACATTACAATTCCTGAAAATTCTGAAGGTAAATTTCACAAAGAAAACAATCAATCTGGAATTAATAATATACTCGTTAAAGAGGAACCCAAAATGTCAAGTTTAGAAACATCATCTAAATCATCAATTCTGTTAGATGAAAACCAGAAAATATTAAACGAATTAGAAAACAAAGAATTAACTGCTATAAAAGAAGAAACTAATTTAACAAAAAGAACTTTAGAAAATAATCTTTATAATTTACATGAAAATTCTTCTAGTTCTGTTTTAAATAAAAATGAAAATGTTATAACTGATGATGGAATATTAAATGATCAAGATGTACATTCTACGCCTAAACTTTTATTCAAAGACAATAGTTTGGACAAACTACCCGAAGAACCTATTACTGTGGAAGGTAATAACAAGAAATCTAAAATTATTGTAAAAGATTCAAATCTTAATAATTTAACCGGTACATCATTACTATCAAAAGAAGACAAAAATATTAATAATCAAGCAGTACCATTAAATGAACATTTCGTCGATAAAGAAAGTAATATGAATTATACAGGACAAAATATCAAAGATACAAATGATATAATATCAACAGAACCTACTTTAGACAATAAAGAACATACTAATGAGAAAATTTCAAAATTGAAATCTGTAGGCATAGAAAATGAAGAAATTTACGATAAGTCTACATGTGGAACAAAGCAAATAAGAGGTATACAAAATATCAAATGTAATAATTACGTCAGTGTCGTCTTTTATTTCTTGTCCGTTCAGAAATCGTCATTGTTCAGGTTATAAAAGCTACATATTGTTTATAGTTGTTGTACGCCTAACTGCATTATTTTAACATAATTTACTTATAATATTTGTTTGATTGATGACAATATTTTGCAAACAAATATTTTATTAACATTCACATTTTGTTTTACCGTTTATTCTAACATGTTTATGAGTTTCGTATATTTGTCTTATATGCTGGTAAGTTCCATTTAATAAAAATATTAGGATGAATAATTTATAAAATTTTAAATTTTTAGTTCCTCCAAAAATTTTATCTGGGATGGATGACGTCGTTACTTACGAAACACTTACTCAAGTATTTAATGTCAATGCTTGTGGTACTCCTAAGCCGAAAGTTCAATGGTAGTAATAAAATATTTTGAGCTAAATCATTATTAGTATTCCAGTTATTTAATAAAATATGTTAAATGTCTACTTCAGGTTCAAAGATAGTGATGAATTATCAAATACTAGAAATATTCAAATCATTGACTCTGATCAAGAAGAATCATTTAAATTAATTATTAAAGACTTAAGAGTAGCTGATTCAGGTTCATATTGTTGTAAATTAACTAATGAGGTCGGAGAAGATACGAAATCGGCAAAGCTTGAAGTGCAAGACGTTGAATTACTTCGTGGTCCAAAAATAAGGAAACCACTATCTGATTTAGAAATAACAAAAGGCCAAAAAGTTACATGGTCAATAACGCTAATAGCTGATCCTGTTCCAGAAGTTGAATGGACTTGTAATGGAAAAGAAGTCAACGCTGACTTTACTGTTGATTCGACAGAAATTGCAAATGGCCTTAAAGAGTGTATATTTACGATGACTATTCCAACTTCTCAACTTGGTGATACCGGTGTTTATCGCGTGAAAGCGACTAATAAATTTGATTCAACTGAATGCAGTGCGCGTTTAGATATTGTTATGAAACCAGAAATTGAAGGATTCCATGACATTACTGTAGTACCGTCAATGGAAGCTGTATTCAATGCTATAATTAAAGCAGTACCTAAGCCCAAAATAATATGGACAGTTAATGGAAAAGATTTAGCCGAGCGAGAGCTTGTTAATCTTACAAGCGAAGAATTAGAAACAAATATAACAAAGTTCAAGATAATAATAGGAAATGTATTTCCAGAAGAAGAAGGTGAATACATGGTTAAAGCTTGGAATAAAGTTGGTGAAACTACTGCCGTTGCCAATCTCAAACTCCATAGTAAGTAAACATTTTATTCGATAAAATATATATATAAATATTAAATAATTAAAAATTTTAGCTGAAGCACCTTCGTTTGTTAAATTGATGGAAGATAAAACTATACAAGAGTATGAAGAAGTTCAATTGTCTGTTCGGGTCAATGGAATTCCAAAGCCTAAAATAACATGGTAATGTTCAATGAACTAAATAATTGATTATTAATAATGTTATTATAATTTAGGTTTAAAAACGGTGAAGTGGTTATACCTGACCTAAGGATCAGTATACATACGAATGATGAAGGTCAAGTTAAAAGTACTCTCACTATAGAACATTTCAGTGATTTAGACATAGCAAATGTAAGTTGGCGTTACATTTTTTTTAAATGGTTGCCTTTTAATATTATATATTTGTTATAGTTCTCAGTGAAAGCTGTTAATATGATTGGTGAAGCCGAAACGTCATCTAATTTAAAAATGGCAGAAATAATGCCATCATTTGTTAAACCTTTTGAACGAATAACAGAAGCTATTGAAGGATCACCAATTGAACTTCAAACAGAGCTTATTGGTAGTCCTCGTCCTCGTGTTGCATGGTATAAGGATGGTGAAGAAATTCGAAATGTAGAAGCAGACAATACGGATGATGAGCAACCACACATTACATTAGAAACAAATCCCAATGGATCTATATTAATGAAAATAGATAAAGTTGAACAAGGAGACTGCGGTGCTTATAAAGTTATAGCAACTAATAATTTCGGAACGAGCGCTACTAATACAGCTTTGGTAGTAAATGGTAAATATAAGCTCTCTATAAATATCTATTTTTAGACACTTATTCATTGGTTAGGTTAATGATAAAGTTCATAATAATCTTATAATTATTTGTCTACCTTATAAACCTTATAGTTAATCAATCCTTCTACAGAATTTCTTTTGTATATTTTTTCTGCTTAGTTATTTGAAAAATATTATATAAATACATAAATTATTATTTAAAAAGTTATTTTATAATAAATTATAAATATAATTCAATAAAGATTAATAATAATTTTTACTTAAAATCGAATATTTATAAATGTATTTAATTTTAATATATAATTCTATTTATTTTTTAGAATTACCGAAAAAGCCAATTATAATTAAACACCCAAAAAATATCGACATCAGTGAAGGTGAAATTTTAAAAATAGAGGCTCAATACACAGCGAATCCAGATGCTTCAATAAAATGGTACAAAGATGGACATGTATTGCATCCTTGTCCCCAGTTAGATTTTGTCATGGGTCCAAATGGCAACATAGCTTTAGTAATTGAAAAAGCTACACTAGAAGATGCTGGTGATTATGAAGTTGTTTTGTCGAATGAATTGGGTAAAGATTCTGCTCAAGCAGAAGTAAAGGTAAAACCAGCAGCTGCAGAACCTGCATTTATTACGCCTTTACGGGATGCTAAAGTTGTCGAAGGATTTCCCGCAAAGTTACAGTTTAAACTATCTGGTTTTCCAAATCCAGAAGTTGTATGGTAATTACAAAATTATTATATAATTATACTATATTATACTGTAACAGATAAATAATTTAATATTATATATTAATATATGTAAGGACGTTGAACGATAAACCATTAATCGTAGACGGGGAAAAGATTAAAATGGCACAAGGACCAGATGGCCTCCATTACTTATTAATTGAAAAAGCTGGCCCAGAACACGCAGGGAAACTAGTAGTCATTGCTACAAATGATAATGGAAAAACTACATCAGAAGCAAAACTTTCAGTGACTTGTAAGTAAACAGAAATTATCACTAAACATTTTTAACTATATGTCGTGTGTTCGCTAATTTGAACATAAAATTGTGTAGAACTCAGATTGTAGATTAAATTACTGTCTACAAAAAATGTTATTATAATATTTCTGGTTAATCTATTATTTTCTATGAAAATAACGTAACATAATCGTAAATTTGCTTTATTACCTTTTTCTGGAAAAAACGACGTTTTCAACGTTTTTTACAATATATTTCTTGTACATATATTGTCAATGTATTCTTAAATTTTTGCTGTTATGGTCACATATAAATGAAATAAAATAAATTGTCTATAAATTATATTCTACAGCTAGTTTAAAGTATTTTACATATTTTACATAAAAAAATATATAAGTATTTAAGTATACTAAATATTAACTTGATATTAAAAAATATCAATTAATTTTTATTAAATATTAATATGATTGAAATAAGACAATGGTTTAATGGAATAATAAAAAGTAAAAAACTGATACTTGTTACATTATAATAAAATTTCTATTAATTATGTATGAATTAATGTCTCTTTTTTACAAACAGGACCATTTTTTTTTTTTTTTTGTTATCATATACAACTTGTATGGAAACTGTATTTCGTCAGTATACTTGTATTAACTTGATATCTCTTTCTGCAACATCATTTATAGCCGATAACATTGTTAAAATATTAATTTATTTTTAATAGTCTTCTCTTTCTTTTCAACTATCCTGGTGGAAATTTATGAAGTCGGTTGAAATTTAAAACAGCAAATAAAATTTATCTTTTCTAGTGAAACAAATTCACGTAATTCTCTTTTAATAAATATTTTTATACTCTTTGTACTCAAAACAATTTTTTTATCAATTGTATCACATATTTCCTATGATGATATAAGCGCTTCAACCATTTTTATTTTTATTTCGTTTGACACCCGAAAATCAAAAAATTATAATGCCATATTTACGGGCGCAAGGTATTATAAATGACCACAACATTTATTTAAAGCAATTTTAGAAATAACTTTATCTGTGTATTAGGATTAATTTTTTTAAAAATATTAAATCATTATAAGGTGCTTCAATTGCAACAGTATATGAAAACCATGCTTCAACGTTTAATTTAGTATAATTTAACTATAAAAATAAATATATCTCGAAATGGTGTAAAAATAGCCAAAACAAAATCAAACATATAAAGATATTAATGATTTACTTTATGTTTTGGAGATAAATTAAAACCTTGAAATTATCGATTTTTCAGATAATTTATATTTTATATTATTTTTATAGAAAATAATAGATTAATCAGAAATGTTACAATAACATTTTTCGTATACAGTAGTTGAATCCACAAATTAGGTTCTATAAAATTTTATGTTTAATTCAATATATATTGAATTAAATTATAAAAACCTACAACTACCCTGTTTGACAATATTCAACCCACTCTTGGTACATGAAAAAGATTAGTTATCATGACCCAAATTTCTTTCTTTTAATAATGAACAAAATGAGGGCATAAGAATTCAAAAATATTAATTTTTTCAAAAATTAACTATGACTAAGAGCAAACTTAATGTGTATATGTTACGCCGAATTTATGAAATTGCCGATTTCATGAAATCAGCAACGTTGTCACCAAATACGTGAAATCGGCAACTCAAAGTACATAATACTGCCGATTGCGTGAAATCGGCAAGACTATTTTTAAAAAATTATAAAGCATAAATTAATGTACCTATTTAAATAAATGTGTAAATAATTAAATAATTGAATAAAAAAAATTGTAATAGGTACATTTAAACATTTTGGCAAGTATGGTCTGGGTGACACGCCGAATTACATATATTATAATTTTATTAAAGCAATAAAAATACCTCAATAACCAAGATAAAATAGTTTTCATATTATAAGGAATATTATTGTTAAACAGTAAAACCTCGATAAGACGAAATCGCTTGGAACCATGATATTTTTCCGTGTTAACGGGGTTAGTTAATTGTACGTAATTTGAAACGGGACCAAAAAAATATTCCGTCTTATCGAGGTTTTACTGTACCTACATTTTATTATTTTTTTCTAATATTCGATTAGTATCCGATTTTAACTTGTCGATTACAGTCGTCGCCTCGTTGTCTTGTTATAATGAATAATACCTATTATACTTAAATTTTATTATTTTGTTTGTAATATTTTCGAAATGACGAAAAATAAAACGTCCCCTGTGCTCGTTTGTACCTCCCAATCACTTCAGTGGATGTAGAGAGAAGTTTTTCCAAAAATAAATATTTATATACAGATAATCATCGTTCATTTACTTTTGATAATATCAAATACACAATTATTTTGATTTTTGAGTACCATAATTTGTAAGCTTTGATAAATTTATACACAATGTTACAACAAAATAGAGTAAAATATTTAAAAAAAAAGTATTTTTATTAATTTAAAATAAATATTTGTAATTATATCATTAATAAATTGATAAACATCAACTTCCGAGCACTATTTATAAGCCCCTATTTATAAGTATATCATAATAATGTATTATCGAATACGTGAAATCGGCAGAAAAAAGCTGCCTAATTCACGAAATTAGCAATCAAAATTTGCCCATTTCGTGAATTTGGTAGCCAAATTGCCGATTTCACGTATTCGGCGATAACGTTGCTCATTTCATGAAATCAGCAATTTTTCTGCTGATTTCATGAAATCGGCAATTTCATAAATTCGGCGTAACATATATATTATATTTATATAAAAATATACAGTTGATTTAATGTTACATTAACATGTTACGTTAACATGAATTTATAAAACGATATATTACAGCAAAAGTAAGTCCTGATGTTTCGGATGCTAAGCCTGTATTTCTTAATGGACTCAAAGATACAACAATAGAAGAAAGTAATCCATTTACATTATCAGCTCCATTCCTTGGAAATCCTATACCAGATGTCAAGTGGGAAAAAGATGGAAAAATATTACAGCCATGCAATAAAGTTCATTTTACCTGTGATGGTTATAAAGTTGGGCTTGAAGTTCTTGATACTAATACAGGTGATGCTGGAGAGTACAGTTGCACTCTAACAAATAAACTAGGATCCGCTGTATCAAATTGCCAAGTTGGTATTCGCAAACTTTATCAAGCTCCCGTGTTCACACAGCGTTTTTCTCATAATAAACAGGTATGATATGTTTAAACTGTATACTTAATGAATTAAGTACATAGCTGTCCCAAGGGGGAGGACAAATGGGACAAGTGTCCTAGAGCATATAAAGTATTATAAATTTAGGAGGCGTCATAAAAATTATTAATATTAAGAAAAACTTGATTTTTTATTTTAGATAGGTAAACATTAATTTTTCTTTTGTACTGAAATATCTGAAAACCTATAAAATTATACAATATATATCATTAAATACGAAATTATGTTAATAATGTGTTACATTATTAATGACTACATTTATGATATTTTTTAATATTATTTAGTGCTCTAATGTTTATTCTATACTTAATAGGTTTTTATACCACATTCAATTTAGTGAAAGAGCTCCAATAGCTTCATTGAATTATACATGAATTAATTAATATTACCGTATGACAGAATATTATTGCTAAATTAATAATGATAGTTTATTATCTCAATCTCAAATGACTGGAGGATTGTAAATAAAAATTGAATTAAATTTATTATCTTTTACTGACAGTTAATTTTATTTTTTGAATTATTATTTATAATATAATCTTATAAATTATTACATTTATTAAAAAACTAAAATGTGGAAATTTTTCAGTCTATATAAATAATATTTATGGTAAATTCTAAATAAAGCATTATACTATACGTATTAATCAATAATAGCACCAACATTTTAAAATACTTTAAATATGCCAAAAATATAAAAATAAAATTTATTTTTTGGAGTCACTGGTGCATAAGACAAATGTATATCTCACTTTGCTATTTTTATCTGTATCCCATAACAATTAACAAATGCTATGAAATCTGAACCCTTAACAATCTTAATTATTAATGAATATTATTACAATATTGCTCGAATGTATAATAAATATGTGTATATTATACTATAATCAATTCATTATCAATTTTACTAATTTCTAATAATAAATCGAGTTTGAGTGAATTTGGATAATACATTAAACAAACCTTACTTATCACAGCAATTTTATAAATGTTACTGCGAATGTCCACAATTGGTGAGTGCTGACAGTCACCGTTTAATGTCGTCATACACCAAAATCATTGATGAATGTTGGCGTATTGATTAAATTTGTATTATTTGTAAACATTTATTAGCGAATGTCGACATTTATATAACGATAATGGTGAATATTGGTAATGCCGATATTATTTTTATCTGATCTTATCTAATATTCTAGTACCTACCTATTACTAATATATAAAGCATCGGTTCTTAACCTTTGTGTAGTGGCGACCCAAGATATTTACCAAATTTTTACTGCGACCTTTTTATAAATAATATTCAATGGCAGAATAAAAAATAACTATTTGGTACTCTTAATTTAATAATATTTTTTACTCATATTACTTGTATTCATAAGAAGTCATAATATTAATTACATTATATTTAAAAATAAAAATTTCTTTTAATAATATTGTATTGTTTTTTAAATAATTTTTAATTTAATGATTTCCATGGTCTTGATGTTGCTTTACCAATGAATCAATTTAGAGTTTTTCTAGGAAGTTAGTAAGTGAAATACGCATCGTGGGTTCGACATCAAGCTTGTTTCTTGATTTGGTTTTGATTGTAGTTAATATATTTATTACAACATGTAAAAATATTAGTTAATGGCTTTTGCACACTCAAATTTAACTCATTTAATAACGAAAAAATATCTGATAGATACGCAACTTTTGTCAACCAAATTATATCTTGAAAATGGATGGATAACAGTAAATTTTTTTCTCTTAAAATACTTCTATTTCAGTTTTTATTTCAAAAAATCTCGTTAAAATTTTTCTCCATGATAACCAACGTACATGAGGTTTCATTTATTATTTATAAGACTTAAAAATAAAAATATTATACTAACGTTTTTAATTTTTATCCGACACATTTAAAATTATTGGCGACCCAAAATTGGGTCGCGACCCTATGGTTAAGAACCGCTGATATAAAGTATTGTACAAGTTGATAATTTCAATAAAATGTTTTATTAACTTACCCAGTGACTTATTATATCTGGATACCCACCATGTTATATATACTGTATGCTACCTCGCTAACATTTAGTATGATATTGTCATTCAATGTAGTTATAGTGTTATCCTAGTTTAGTGATTTGCATAGTAACCAAAAAAATTTTTAAAATAGAAAACTTACGTGAAGTATTTTATAATAAATTTAATAATGTAGTACTAAAAAGGTGATTTTTTTTTTTCTATCGGCTGAAAAATATAAATTTTTAATTAGTGAAGTGAACATTTGGAAAGATAAATTTAATAAACAACGTGTTGAGTGGAATTGGTTTATAATTAGGTCTAGACACGTTTAGGTTAAATTAATAAACAATATATATTATTTTTGATATATAATATATAATAATAATTATAATTTATATAATTATATGATATGTATAATTTATTATTATATTATAATATCATATAAACTGACTGGTGTATGTAGATTGAACCATCAAGTTTCTGATCGATTTCAATTCCAAGGAAGTGATCAAGTTTACTTTATTTTGTTTCGAAGTTATTGCTCAGGTATTTCATCATCATGTCCACCATTTCATCACTTGTTGCTGCTATGATCCCGTCATCTACAAAAATAACTACAATCAGAAATTGTTTATTATTATTACTCACAAATACACAAGGATCTGCTTTTGTCACTTCCAAGTCAAAATTGAATAGCATATTTTTAAATTTCTTATTCCAGCGTCTGGGTGCTTGTTTCAGTCCATACAGATTCTACTGGAGTTTGCAAACTCGAGTGCTTTCATCTTCATATCCTATGGGCTGTTTCATGTATATTTCTTCATCTAGGCCACCCGAGAGAAATGCTGTCTTTATGTCAAATTGTCTAAGAACTAGTCTCTTTGCTGCTGTTATAGCTAATATCATATGAATCGAATCATACTTAATCGCTGGGCTAAATTTTTCTTGGTAGTTTATTCCAAAAGCTTGTGCACAGCCTTTTACAACTAACCTAGCTTTAAATCGATCTATTTCTCCATTAGATTTATACTTAGTTTTATATATCCACCCATTATTTATTAATTTTTTTTTAATGGCATTTCCACTAACTTCTAAGTTAAATTTTTCTTAAATGATAATATTTCATCGTCCATTGCTACCTTCCAATCGTCTGCATTATTTCCTGTCATAGCTTCATCATATATAACTGGATCATTATAAACTGAAAAAAAATGCATCTGTATACCTAATAGGTTTATTGAGTTTTTCTCTATCCCTGAGTATCATCTGTTTTTGCTCTTCTACTTCCACTGGTATCTGTTCATCATCGTCCAATTTTTCTTCTTCGTCATTGTTATCTTCCTCACTTTCAGCTGCATTTTTTGAATTGATTTCTTCTTCCTTTATGATTTTTACTTCTGTAGCTATTGGTAGGTAATACTCTTTTTTGAATATTACATCTCTGCTTAATGAAATTTCTCTTCCATTAAAGCATATACGATATCCTTTCGTCTCTTCTGAGTATCCAATGAAAATACCTTTTCTACCCTTCTGATCCCATTTTCTTCGTTTTTTTTTTTTGTATATGTGCATAGATTTCGGTACCAAATATTTTCTGATGATTTACATCTGGTAATTCATTGAACCATAATTCATAAGGTGTTTTTCCTTCTTAGTCTGTGTTGCCCGAACGATTTATTGTATATACTGCTGTATTCACTGCTTCTGCCCAAAGTGTCTTAGAAAAATTTTTGCTGTATACCATAGTTCTGGCCGCTTCTACAATTGTTCGCATTGACCTTTCCGCTTTGCCATTTTGCTGAGGTGTGTATGGTATATTCGTCTTATGTTTTATTTCAAATTTATCCAATAAGAGTTTGACTTCAGTATTTTTATACTCAAGACCACAATCACTTCTTAAATTAATCACAGAAATATTTAACTGATTTTTGACTGTATTTACAAATAGTTCAAATTTATTTTTCATTTCAGACTTTTGTCTCAAAATACATACGTATAATTAGAAAAATCATCCTTGAATATAACAAAGTACCGTTTACCTCCAAGAAAATTTACCTGCATGGGTCCACATACATCACTGTGAATTAACTGACCTGGTTTTGTAGTTTTAATATGTAAATGGCTCTCTGCGTTGTTTGCCATAAACGCAAGTTTCCCAGAAAAATTTGTTTTTCGTTTTTGTAAATTAAATCCGCATACGTTTCAAGAAACTTCAAACATGTTGATTGTTCTGATGACTTAGCATTTCATGCCACTGTAGCAACGTGAGATTTTTAACTACAATGTTTGCCATCACTGATACGAACTGGTAATTGTACTTCAAATGATTCATTATTACTGAACCATTCTTTTCGGCTAGTCATGTGATCGCTTGCGCCTGAATCTACATACCATTTGTCTGACTTGCTAATTTCGATGACCTTTGATTGTACTCTGACCAAAGCATTATCTGAGTTTGATCCATTTTTATTCTTTTCATTTTTTTCTTTTATGAAAATCCTACAATCACGTTTCCAATGTCCTGGTTTTTTGCAATAATTACACTTGTCTGGTTTTTTATCATTATTCTGTTGGTTTTCAGAATTCCCAATATTCGTAATTTTTTCTTTATATGATACAAACGATTTCTTTGCAGAAAATTCACTACTACCTGCAATATCTCTCTGAGCTTCATGCCTTTGAATTTGCCTAGTTTCTTCCACCATGAGTCAAGATGAAAAATTAGCCAATGATTTGTCTATATTTGGTATCGAATCCATGCACGGTAGAAATGTTTGTAATTTTCTGGCAAGGTCGTCTATTTTTGTCATAAGCATTGAGTCTGAAATTGGTTCTTCGAGTTGTATTAATTTTCTGCTTAGTCTTTCCAATTTTGAAATATGACTTGCCATGTTGTCGTCTGGATTCATAACATAGCTGTAGAACTTTTGTTGAATTAGCGTTACACTCGACTCTGACTTCTATTCGTACATGTTAAGTAATTTATCCCACATTTCTTAAGCAGTGTCACAATTCATTATATATTGTAGGGATTGCTCATCTACTGACGTGACTATATACTTTTGAGCCTTATTGTTTCCTTTTTTGAATATTGAAAAAATCAACGCTATACCTCTTTCTTGCATCATCTATTCTTGTATATTGTCATGTTGCAATAAGTAAAACAATTTTCGCTATTTTTTTAAAATAATAATTTTTGTATGGCAAAATAATCATAATTTAAATTAATAATACAGATATAATAATAATTATAATTAATAAAAGTAATTTTTAATATTTATAATTAAACTTATAATTTTTATTTTATATTATTGTCTATAATACTATAATATAATATAATGTAATATAATGTAATACTATAATATAATGTGCGAATACGTAACCTATGTCAACATTAATCAAAACCGTGTTGTGTATGTCAACATTCAATAGTACATGTCTATAGATTTAAATTTTTCAACATTCACCAATTTGGTAAGTGTATGTCGACGTTCACTAGGTGATTATCAGCACTCACCAGTTGCGGGCTTTCGCAGTAATAAATACACAATACCTACTCTACTCAGAAACAAGGAACGTAATTTTGTTGAAAAGTTTTCAAAACTTAAATCAAGAAAAAATGCCTTTGCTTAATTTAAGGGAGTTTTATACATAATGTTCAAACGTTGGAATATTATATCTGTGTTCAGAGCCAGCGCTATGATTTGCGAGGCCCTGTACAAATTATAAACATGAGACCCCGGATCTAAATATACTACAAAATAAAAGCGCGAAGCCCTGTGCGATTGCACTTTCTGTATACCCCTTGCGCCGGCACTGTCTGTGTTGCAAAATTATAAGAACATAATTATTGATTATTATTATGTTGTTTTATAAATATAAAAGGTAATTGTTATATTTATCCTGAATGCTTTTGTAAATATATTATGCATAATTCATAATTATACGTAATTTATGAACATAAACATATTTTATAATTTTATTTATAATTTTGTGAATAAAAGTAATTTTTATATAATTTATAAAAAATTGGTGTTGTGGAGGGGGTGCCAAATATTGTTTCTCTAGGGGCGTTATTGATAGTTAGGACGGCACTGATAAAATATTTAATTCGTTGTTTTTTTTAGTTACTTTCAAGAGACGCTAAATTTCATGCCCGAGTTACCGGAGTTCCATCGCCAAGTATTGTATGGCATAAAAATGGCCATCAGCTAACGAATGGCACCAAGTACAAAATCAAGCGTGATGGCGAGATTTGTAGTATTACTGTATGTGATATCGATATTGATGACGCAGGATTATATAGCTGTATTGCTACTAACCGCGATGGAACAGCCACATGTGAAGCACAACTTGCCATAGCACCTCGAATGTAATATAAATATGTTTACAAACATATAAATATATATATATATCAACATAATGTATACATTTATAAATTATTTTAGTATTGATGAATCAAGAAAACAGGAGCCACCATCTTTTATGAAGAAAATCGGTGATTGTGAAGTATTTGACGGAATGACGGCTAAATTTACTGCATGTGCAACTGGATGGCCAGAACCAGAGTACGAATGGTTCTTGGATACAAATAGATTGTATGAAACCGAAAGAATCAGAATGGAAAAAGAAGATTCTGGATTATTAAGATTAAAAATATTACACGCTGATCCACTTATTGACTCTGGTCGGTATAAATTGCGTATTTATAATCCTCATGGAGAAGCATATTGTGAAGCGAGCATAATATTTGATAGTAAGTTATCAAAAAAAAATTTAAAAAAAAAGAGATACTTAATTAATTTGATTTTATTTCAGATGGTTTAGATTCACGATCAAAACGTCCAGTTGGGGAATTATACAAAGACTATGATCGTTATCGTGCAACTGGGGCACATCTACCACTACCTGATCCTCCTACAATAATCCGTATGACAGATAAGAGACTCACACTTTCGTGGAAACCGTCATTACCGATCACACCTAGAACTCCAGTTACGTACTTAGTAGAAATGGAAGAACAGCCAAAAGGAGAATGGTCTACAGTTAGAGCTGGTATTCGAGGTTGTGTTTGTGATGTACATAATTTAATACCATTTAGAGATTATAAATTCCGAGTAAGAGTAGAAAACAACTATGGAATAAGTGATCCCTCGCCATTCGTATTGACATACAGGTTAGATTGAGAATTTATATAATGCGAAACGTGTCTAAGATGGACTCTTAATAACACGAAAACCCGATTTAAAAAGAAAATAAATAATAATATCAATTTGTATTTTAGTAAAGAATAATTCTATTTTTTGTTTAAAACTATATATTTCTTTGTCTCGCATGTTTCCGTCGTTGACAGTTTTCGCTTTAATTTTATAGTTTAAAATTTTAATTTATAAATTATTATAAATTTTGTATTTCAGAGAAAGATTAGAGCCAGATCCTCCTAAATTTACTCCTTATCTACCTCCAGGGGTTGCTTTTAATCCAGAATTATCCCCTTATTTCCCTAAAGACTTTGATATTGAACGACCTCCTCATGATAACTACGCCCAAGCACCGAGGTAAAATTATTACATTACTACTCGTAATTGTTATTATTTAGTTATTACTAAAATAATATTTACAGATTCTTACATCAAGAACATGATACACAATATGGAGTTAAAGGTCACAATGTAAACTTATATTGGTTTGTCTATGGATATCCTAAACCTAAAATGCAATATTATTTCGAAAATGAATTAATAGAAATGGGTGGTCGCTATGATTCAAGTTATACACGAAATGGTCATGTTACATTATTTATAAATAAGTAAGTTTTCAATATAAAATATTATACAAAAAAATGTATTTATTATTTTTCATTTATGTTATTAAAGAATGTTAGATCGAGATGTTGGAAAATATGAAGCTGTCGCTACAAATGAACATGGAATAGCTAGGCAGAGAGTTCGATTACAAATTGCTGAGTATCCTAAATTCTTAAAAAGGCCTGAAGAAATATATGTAACTTTGCGTAAAAATTGTAAATTAGAAGCTAGAGTTATAGGTGTTCCATATCCAGAAATAAAATGGTTTAAAAACTGGAAACCATTGGTGGATTCAGCCAGAGTTAAAGTAAATCATTTTTAATCTTTATTAAAGCATATATTTATCGAACAATGTCCTTTATTATTAGATTGAACAGGTAGAACCTGACATTTGTATACTACGTATTGAAGATGTTATTATGAAAGATGAAGGCTTATATAGTATAAGTGCACGTAATTTAGCTGGATCAATATCTACATCAGTAGCTATACACGTTGAAGACCGAGAGTCTGACTATACAAATAATGGTAAAACGGATGTTAAATGGAAGAAAAAAGAATTGTCAGAATTATACGATATTGGAGACGAATTGGGACGTGGTACACAGGGTGTTGTATATCATGCTGTAGAAAGATCAACGGGCAAAAATTACGCTGCTAAAATTATGCATGCAAAAGGAGATCACTTGACAAGATTAATGGACAATGAGCTGAAAATAATGACTGATTTAAGTAATAGAAGAATTATTCGTATTCATGATGCTTTGCAGACTACTAGAACGTATACTTTAATAACGGAACTGTATCCTTTAATAGTAAAAATTATATTATTAGGTATAATACTATTACTAACAAATCTAGAGTTAATTGCATATTTAATTACAGAGTCCATGTGAAAATCGCAAAAATAAAATAGCGGAAATAAAAATCACGAAATCTTTTAACAGCGAATAAAAGAAATTATTTTCGTTAGTGGGTATACCTTTATAATATAATAATAATAATAGATAATCAATAATGTAATTTTGTACTATTGCGTCTTGGATCATATAATAAAGAAGCCGTGGTTAAACCTAACCGCTGTCAAGCTTTATATAATTATATATATATATATATATATATGTTACGCCAAAATCCGAAACATGGCTAAAATCCACATTATCCGGATATTGTACACTCTAGCCACACTGGTTGGATAAAGTAAACAATTAACATTTAAAATCATAGTTTTGTACACATTACCCGGTTAAAGCAACTTTAGCCATCGTGTTACGGTATATAAGTTAAAAATTAAATATTAATTAACTACATTTGATGCAATATTAAAATTATTTTTATCAGATATTATTAATACTATTCATTAGATAATGTTTTTTTTATTATTATTTATTTAAACACAGTAAACTTTGATGATATTTTGAATTGCATAGAACACCCGATACTTTGCATTTGCATTTATTTGTTTTGTAATTTGATTTACACGCACAACGCTGAGTTTAATTGTTAACTTATATCATTGATTATATATTATAATATTTGATATTATATTATCAATGCTTATATTAATTAATTTTATTGAAATAAAAAATAATTATGAATTTATTAATAATATTTTACATTAGCCATAATACGATAGCTAAAGTTACTTTAGCCGACAAATGTGTACAAAACTATGATTTTAAATGTTAATTGTTTACTTTATCCAACCAGTGTGGCTAGAGTGCACAATATCCGGATAATGTGCACTTTAACAATGTTTCGAACTTTAGCCGTAACATATATATATATATATATTGTGATCATAGCATAGTGTGATAATGTATTTTATATACTTACACAAGTTCAGGAAAAATATGAAATTTAAATTTTATTTTATATAGTATTTTGATTTTAATGTTATTTTAATGTTTATTATTATTTATTATAAAAATATATCCAGGTATACTTCTTACTTTTCGCTATTAATGTTTTCGCTGTTAAAATATTTCACCGTTTTATTTTTGCGATTTTTACTTACGTGATATTTTTTTCGTGATTTTAACTGGCACCTGTAATTACAATATTTTATTGTTTTCTCATGTTTTCATTGTATTTATGTGGTAAATAATTGCTACTATTATTCAAAATACATTTTATTCTGATTATTAATACAAAAATTTTGAATTAACAAATAATAAAAGTATTTTGTTCTGTATAATTTATATTGATCATGAGTTAAGATTCATAATAGTTATTGAATACATATATTTTTTAATTTTGAATTAGATTATTAGCCAATAACTTTTCTGCTTAACTAAATGGAAATGTACAATAAGATACTACATACCTATTAATTAATTTTCTTTTAACTTCATTCTCTCTATAATTTATTGTAGTGTCAAATCTGAATTTGAAATTCATTAAAAACTTAATTTATTACGTTTAACATTATATTCTTCCTAATACTATATCTTAATCTACATTACGTAGGATATCAAAATAAGATATTTGTAATTCCCTTAACTCAAAATATAGAGCTGGAGGTGGTGAGCTTTTGGATGTCTTAACCAAACATTCATTCCTCACAGAATATGATATATCATTGTATATTATTCAACTGTTAAAGGCTTTAAAACACATGCACGATTTTGAAATAGCCCATTTGGGTTTGACAGTAAGTATTTTATATATTAATATATATATATAACTGTAATTTATTAATTGTATCTCTAAACTTTTAGCCGGGAGATTTATTAATATCTCACCCAGGAGGAGATACATTAAAGTTATGTGACTTTGGACTTAGCAGGAAGATTAATAGAAGAAGATTAGAACCTGTTGACTACGGTATGCCGGAATTTATTTCACCTGAAATAGCAAGAGGAGAAGGAGTAGATCTTTCTTCCGATATATGGTCAGTCGGAGTGATAACTCATTTACTTTTAACCGGAGTGTCGTTATTCCGTTGTGTAAACGATGCTGATACATTGGATAAAGTGAAAAGTGGTTCTTACACACTTAGCACCAAAATTAGTGATTTAGCAAAAGACTTTATCTCAAAGTTATTAGTATTCAATCCTAATGATCGTCTGGATATAATAAATGCGCTACAACATCCTTGGCTACAACAAAGTGAAGAAATATCCACTGAAGCAAGTCGAATCAACACTGATTCTCTTCGAAATTATTACAACAACTTTAAGTATGATCTTTAGATCTTATAAATGGATATTTAATAATATTCTAATTATTTTTTCAGAGATTGGTATAGTAACGCATCTTGTAGAAATTGGTACAGACGCCGTCCATTATCTTCTGCATATACCCATCCAAGTAAAATGATATATCCACTTGGTTTAACTTGGACTCCTAGTCCTACTCCAGAACCAGAATCAAAGAAACCGGCAAAACATGTCCCATCATGGAAAGATAAACTCCCACCCAAAGAACCAATTGATACAGAAATAGGAATCATTAAATCAGAAAGTCATTATCAATATGGACCTGACACTTATTTATTACAACTAAGAGATACGAATTTCCCCGTACGTTTGAGGGAGTACATGAAAGTTGCCGGCAAAAGTTTAACACACAGAGGAGGAAGCGAATCACACATGGATTGGGAGGTACTCAAGATTAATACTTATTTGCAGTATATAATTTAATTTTATATTTTACATAGGCACCTGTTATTCGCGAAAGAAGAAAGTTTACTGATATTATGGACGAAGAAATTGAAGACGAACAAAAAGCACGAATCAGCAAATATGGTGCTGATATATACACATTGAGAAGATTAAAACAAGAAATAGGTTCCAGACCAACTGCACATGTAGAAGCCGAGGCAATTTTGGAATCAAGAATCGATGGACAACCGCCATTCTTCAGAGAAAAGCCACAAAAATTACCTGTTGAACCAGATAAGCCAGCTGATCTTATGTGTTTAGCAGTAGGAGTTCCGAAGCCATTAGTTCAATGGTTTAAGTAAGACTTTTAAAATTTTATTATTAAAAGAAATTAAGCTTATCATTTTTTATTGCTTATAGAAATGATATAGTTCTAACTGAAAGTCATAGAATAAAAATGTTAGAAGACAATGACGGGAGATCAATTCTTAGGTTAGACCCAGCAACAGAATTAGATCTAGGTATTTATAAAGTTGTAGCAAGAAATAAATTTGGACAAACAACTGCTCGAGCTCGGTTAGTTGAGAAATTATAATTTTTAATAAAAAACATTTATTAATAATTTTACTTATACTTAATTTTTCAAAAGACTCGTTTTAGCTCATCCTCCTGGGCCTATGGAAGCTCCAATAGTGCAAGAATATTCTGATACAGAAATTTTATTGCGATGGGATCATCCAAAATATGATGGAAATTCTCCAATTTTATGTTATCAATTGGAAATACGAGAAAATGGTAAGCTCTAGAGTTAATATACTTTACATATACATAATTTTTTCTATAGTAATACTTAATTTATTAAAAAAAATATTGTGATTCTCCGCTATATATTTTTTTTTGGTAAAAATATTTTCTAAAAAAATGAATTTAAATTTCTAGTTATTAATTCAATAATTATTTGTTAAAAAAAAATAACATTATGTGCTGTATAAGCATAGAGGTACAAATTAATTAATTTTTATATTAGATTAAATATACTTATACTACTTTAATATTGAATAATATAATAATAATCAATATGTTTGCATATGAACTAAATGTTTTAAATAATTTACAAAATTATATTGTACGTTTCAGAAAGCGAATGGGAATTGGTAGCAAAAAATATTGATCACGAATTTTGGCTTATGCAAAACCTTAGAGCTTACACAAATTACGAGTTCAGATTAACAGCAATGAATCGTATTGCATGGGGTCCAGTCGGACCAGCTTCAGCCGTTGTTCGAACACATTTTCCTGGTAGGATTATTAACTTAAATAAAGCTAATCATTCATAGTTCTTAAAATTAAATTAATCCATATTTATATTTAGATGCTCAAAAATTGAAAGTGCCATCGGCAATGTTAAATTTACAAATAATAACTGAAAGTGGCCGAGAAATAATTGGTGACGAACCTCGCAATAATTTAGATTATTCACTTGAATATAAACCAATAGAATGGGCTGAACAGCCACCTATTGAAAAATATCGGTTTATTTCTGAGATTGCTAGGTATGATTAATTAGCCTATCCATTTTAATATTCATGTACTAAATATATTTAGGATTGTATTTAAATAATTATATTTTATAATTTTATGGTTATATTTTTCAATGTATCTCACACAGAGGGCGATTCTCTGTCATTCTTAAAGGAATAAATACAACAAATGATTCAATTATAGTAGCAAAACTATTGGAGATAACACCTGACACCGAAAAACGGGTTACTCATGAATTTAATGTCCTTAAAACTTTAAAACACGAACGAATAGCATTCCTCATAGAAGCTTTTAAGTAAGTTACTATATTTATATATTAAAAATAAAATTATCATTTGAAATTCGTACTAAAAATGTAAATTTTAGATTTAATTTTTAACTTTATTTCAATAGTCTATGTAAAAAAATGTACAAATTATGTAGGTAGAAATTTATTATTTATTTAAATAAGCACGAATAACTAAATTAACATATAAAAATATAGTATTTTTCTATTTTAAATACTTTTTGGGACAAGGGAATATATTCATTTTTTATTATCTTATAATTTTTACATAATTATAAACGTATTCATTATAATAAAACCATAATTCCTCTTTTCCATTACGAAAAAATATAGAATAATATTTTTCATATAATATTTATTATAATTAGTAATAACGTGCTAATAATCATATTTTTGGAAAATATACTATAAAAAAAATGTATTTATTGATTTCAAAAAATAAAAAGTATACTTCAATTGAAACTATTTCTATATCTTAACCTACGAATAAAACTATGGCTCAGATATTATTTTTGGATATATTTTTTTTTGGTTAAATTTTTATGATAAAATCATAGAACTTATCTTGTTTTTAAATAATAGGTATTCCAATATAATAAATACTTTAATGGCTTAAATTATGACATATATATCATCAATTTTTAAGTCGTTAAAGAATTCTTAATTCTTCTTCTATATTATCTTATTCTTATATACAGATTTTTATGAACTTTTTGATTTAGGTTGGAAAATGCACCTGTTGCTGTTTTTATTCAAGAAAAATTGCAAGGAGCAGACATATTAACATACTTATCAACAAAAGAACAATATTCAGAACAAACCGTTGCCACTATCATCACTCAGGTATAAATTACTTTTTTATCGTTTATAAACTTATTATAAGCTGGTGTGTTGGTCATTAAAAGTAAAATATAGGGTGAAACTCCTAAGTCGGGTGAAACTCCACGGTCAGTTAAAGTATAGAAATGTGAGAATGTGAAAATTACTATTTTATTCTTAATTATTTGGGAAAATACGAAGAATACAAAAAAAGACCTTCTAAATTATTAACAAGGCAACATATTGTAATTTATATTCCTGACCTATAAAATGCATAAAACAGTATAACTGTTATAAAATCTGTTATAATTGGTAAAACTAATGTATGTATCAAAATTTAGAAGATAATAAAGTTTAAAATTAAAAATTGCATATGATAAATAGGTTAAAAATAATTAAATTATAAATAGGTAATAACTTTCGCTCCATTTCAAATTTTAAGCTATTTATTTTACTTATATTTTATTTTATCTTATATATTTATACCTAAAAATTATGTTTAGCTTAGTATAATATACTAATAACATTTGTACTGTTATGCACAAGTATACTTAATAAAATATTTTCATCTATGAACATTTTTGCGTTAAAAAAAATTAAGTGCATATTTTTTAAGCATATTTGTACTTTTTTAAGCGCATAGGTGCATGCATATTTAATACTTTTTAAGAGAATTTATTTCTGAGCCCTAATAATAATATAATACATAATTTCTACTATATAATTTAATATTCATAAGTTATTATTTATTGAAACTTTTGATAATATTTCATATCTAATAAAAAAAAACTGCTAATATATGTACCTAACCAAAATTTGATAGCATCATCATAAGATATATATTGGTATCACACATTTTCAAAGCACATGGTCTAGTAAAATACACGTCACGGTGTAATGTGAACCCGGCTTAATACTATATAGCCGTGGCCACTATTCAGTGGTTACTGGTTGGCTTTATTATTATTTATTACTTTAATCTAAGTTTATACATTGTTATTTATGAAACGTTCCAGCCAAAGATTGACGTTTTATATCCATGTGTTCACACAATTATTGTCTATATTATTATTATATGAGTATAATATTAGCTATTAGGTATACGTATATTAAATTTCGGGCGTAAGCATTTGGCAACGGGTATCGCCCAGTCGTCGATTATCTAGAAAAAAAAAAGTTAATCGTTATAAAATTGAATGGAACGTGCATACGGTAATATTGAGTGTTTATTATTCCTTGTTTCACTACCCACAAAATTATTATTTTCAAAATTATTTAAATGGTTTATCTTAGATAACTATTTTATTTAAAAAGATGGATAAAAAGATACTTCAAATTATTATTATAAAGATAAGATAAAAATATTAATGTTTTTATTTAGATAAATCATCTAGATAATTATTTCGTGATAAATATACACGTAATAAACACTTCAAAAATATAATCTTAAATAGGTAAAGAATAAGAATAAGAATAAGAACTTTGTATAGTTCTAGGTATAAACATAATGAGAATGGATCCTTGATTATTTATAAACAAAGTAGATAGGTACTACAAATAATTTATGCTAAATAAAACTATTTAATATTGGAACCTAAAAGAACCCTTATAATTTAAAAATTCCGATTCGGTTCCGGTACTTCATTTATCAAAATAAATGTTTCGGTTCCTATTATTTAAAAGGTTCCGGCTCCAGAACCGATTCTTTTCGGTTCGGTTCCTGTCTTGGCTCTAACATAATCATTTCAACGACTTTGGTATAACATTTACACAATTAATAATTATACTAATGTATATTGAATTTTTCATACCATATAGGTATTAGATGCATTGCAATACTTACACTGGCGAGGATATGCTCATTTAGATTTACAACCAGATAATATAGTTATGGCTTCGGTGCGAACTATACAAGTAAAATTGATTGATTTTGGGTGCGCACAAAAAGTCAGTAAACTCGGAGCAGTTGTTGGAGCAAACAGCGTGTTGGAGTTCACAGGTATATATGAAAATTTGATAGTGAAAAAACATATTTGCAGATTTCTAAATTATATGATTATATATTTATTGGTATTGGTTGTTCACAGCCCCTGAAATTTTGTGCGACGAACCTGCGTATCCGTACTCAGATATTTGGTCACTCGGAGTAATAGCGTACACGTTGCTATCTGGAATGTCACCATTCAGTGGATCCAATGATACAGAAACAAGACAGAACATCACATTTGTCCGATATAGATTTGAATACTTGTACAAAGACCTATCACAGGAAGCAACAAGATTTTTAATGTTATTGTTTAAAAGAACGCCAACGTAAGTGAATTAATTCAAAACAAAACTAACAACTGACAATTATTATTAACTTTAACTACTAAGTAATAATATGTGTTATAGCAAACGGCCGTCAGCAGAAGAATGCCATGAACACAGATGGCTATTACCAACGGAATATATGATTAAAAAAAGAGATAAGACAATGTTTAATTCATATAAATTACAGGTAAAATTTTGGTTTTGAATATAACGTTATATTCCATTTTTTTTTTTTTTTTTATTAGTTACTATCAATTAATTAATTACCTAAGGTAATTAGGTAATTGTTTAATAGTTAATTGTTTGACATCAAAGCCATTGATTTAAATATTACTTATATGGCTACCTTCATTAAAAATTTTAAAATTAAACAAGGTTACATAAAATTAAATGTACATGTAAAATAATTAAAAACCTAGTGTTAATTATTTTGTTAATTACAAAATTATTTGTGACTCATTTGGTTTCTATTCTTTTTAGCATTTCGCCAAGGAGTACCATGAAAACAGAACCAAGGTAACAACTTCGTCACAAAAATTGCTAAGCGCCTTAGGAACAAGGCAAATTGGACTTGGTCGGTCAAACAGTGTAGTCGATGAACTACTTATCTTCAAATAAATATAGCAGAAAATATGATTTTACCAAATTAATCTATGATTAATATTAAATCTGTTATTATATTAGAAACAATACAATGTTATTACTTATTACCAATGTAATTGTACATGTTTTATTGATTAAATTATTGTTGATTTAAAATGTATTCGGAGTAACTTATAGTTTCGCATGAACACTAACGTTTGACACGGATAATCATGTAAATCAGTAATCATAAAAAAATGCATATATAATGAAAATAACACTTTTTTTTATATATTTTATATTTTAATTTTTTATTTTAAAATTAATATTTATAATTTGTATACATTTAGTTTATATAATAAGTAAATTTTAAAGGCTTATAGTAGACAAAAAAACAAAGACATGTGGACTTGAAAGAAGGAGGCGTCCATAGACACCACTTCAAATTTCCCATTAAGTTAATTGTTTAATAAATCTCTAGACCAGCGTCGATTTAATCGACGTCGTGGATTAATTGGGTTAGTAAAAGAATGGAAATTAAAGATAAGTGGACTTTGATAGTTAGTTGTGGCTGTGTGTAGTTTTTTGTAAGATTGAGAGTCTAAATCAAGGAGAGTTTTGAATTTTTAGGTCAATATGAAGGAACTGATTGCTGACGAACCAAGGAGCGCCTGTGATGATGAGTAAGTTTATAGATTGGAAGAATTGGATTATGTTAATATTTGATTTTTTTTTCTACTCCCCAGATTTGGATAGTAAGTCAGAGGTTCCCAACCTTTTTTGACTCACGGCATCCTTTATTATTTTCTAAAAATTTGGATGTACGCTATAGCCTATGCTCTATATTCTATAGTTTATACTGAATACACAATAGTAATATATCATATATTTAAGTATTTCACCGTAAATAACTTTAAAACAGTTCACATCAAATCGATAGCAATCGAACCAGTATGAAAATTAAAATAGATTGAACATCTCAGTATTACTATGTAAAAATTATATGTGTTATACAATTAATACATTATATTATATTATATATACCTAATTAATTATACACAATAGGTTTTATACTATAGACATAGAGTATAGTCTGTTTTATTACTCACAGTGCTATATTTTTCATGAAGGCGTTTAAAAAAAAATATATATATTTCAAATATTTTTACGGCACCCTAAATTTCAGTTCACGGTACCCTAGAGTGCCGCGGCACCCTGGTTGGGAACCTCTGCCGTAAGTCATGGCTGATCTTATAACTTGCTTGTATATTAGAATTTTGGTTCTCAGAGGAAGTTTGGAACGTAATAGGTTTCTTAGAGAATGAAGACGTAAATTTATAGATTTACGTTTAGTTTTAATATGGTTTGTCCAATTGAGTTTTTTGTCAAGATAGATACCTAGGTATTTAAAATTGTCTTGTTGAGGGATTATGTTATTGTTGATGGATAGGGGATGACTCTTAATAGAGCGTAGAGTGAAGGTTATGTGGCCAGGTTGTTGGCGAATAAATATAAATATAATAGTAAATCTGCGGAAATTTTTGAATGTTCGACCTTCGACGAAAAGATAACTTATCTTAGGTAAGATTACTGTCAATCCGTTGGCTGGTACTCAATTGGTTCCCGAGCTCCAACCCTACGTGCCGAATTGGTTCTCGTCTGAAAAAAGGTATTTTATTAGGTTTAGCCGAATTTGTTTCCGTTTAACTACGCATATTTTCCTTCTCAATTTTACAGGCTTAGGACTGTCAACTTTAAAGTAGACTTGGTTAATATGCGTTAAGGTATGTTAAAAAAAAAAATGATAAAAATATACAATTTTAAATTGTTGATTTGGAAGTCAACTAATCATCACTTTGGTGTACGAAATACAAAAAATAAAATATAATAAATACATTTTAAAATCACTGATTTGCAAATTTGAAGCTAACTTTCCTTAAATACTCAATTCTCGTAATCTTCTCTTTAATGTACTCAGTCATACAATTTTCCAAGTATTTGTTATTTCTTTCCTATTTGCTATATATTATATGTCATACATATAGCTTTTAAAATTTTGTTTTTGCTCTCAATGCACTGGCTTGCCTAACCTATACACAAATGGGAACCAATTCAGCTATACCTAATAAAATACCTTTTTTCAAACGGGAACCAATTAGGTTACTCCCAATCCGTTACCCGTATGTTTATATAATATTATACCATATACTTGCTATAGCATCGCTAATCGCTAATTTAGATTCTAATAACATGTTATAAAATACTATACATGCGATCATTCTCTACTCTCAGGCGTTTTAAGGCTTAAGATTTCATGGCTTCGTTTAAACATGGGAAAGGAACGCTTTGTTCAGTATTCACAAGAATATACACATAAATGTTAATAATATTATTTCTAAATTTGGAAAAATAAAACAAAGAAGATTCAACTTTGTTATTTAATTTTAAAAATCAAAAATTTCATACATTCATAACATTCTAATTTGAATTAATAATTTACTCTTATTATTTTGTAATTGTGTATTATCTTTTTGTACTTTCAAAAAAATGACCCCTCCCCCAATTTGAATTCTAGATCCGCACCTGGACTTAAAACCAATTAATATTGTTTAACAAAACACCAAAATAATTAATAAAAATGTTTCAAATTTTAGCAGAAACTCAACTTAGTAACTATTTAAGTAATAATATAAATTAGATAATGTAGACAATTTTAACAGTTTTTATTTAGAGGCCGATATATTTTTAAAAATACTTCTCTTCAAGGGGTTTCAACGTAGAGCTATCCTTCTTCCACCATTATTTAGTTCTGGTTTCTGGATTTCTAATGCAAATCATTTTTCAACCCATCATAAATTACTCCTAACTGAAAAAATCTCTGTTTTTTATGTTAACTACCATTATTTATACTACCTAACGAAAAATTTTATTAACTAAACAACTTTCTCAGAATCGTTATTTTCGAAGACAATGGTTTATAATTGTTTTCAAATTTAGTTTAATTCAAATCGGTTATCAATCTTAAACTGTTATTCACTTGACACTTACCCCACTGCTCGCTTTTTTTTTTGAATTTCATTATGGTTTCAAATTTTATACAGAAAACGCAAACAAACAATCACAAGTATTAGAAATAATTCCCATTCATTCATCTACACTACACATAACAAACAGAAATAATAAAGACAGTAAAGATAGACTTTAAAGATAGTATTTATTTAACTGAACAATTTATTCCCAAAAACGATTTTGTATTCCCTAAAACAAATGGAAGATCATGTCAGTTAAAATGGTTCAATTTGTTTAGCTGACTACATTATGTGAAAGAAAAATATATTGTTTTATGTTATCCGTGTGCTTTGGCCAGTCAATCTAAAAAAATAAAAATAAAAATGCATGGACAAGAATCGTTTATTGATACTGGGTTTTAAAATTAGAAAAAAGGCACTGAGCTGTTTTCTATACACGAAAAAAGTGAAAACCATAGAGCATCAATAGAATATTTAAATTTTCGTAAAAATTCTCGTCCTGTTATATCTTTTATTACTGAACAGCCTTAAAATGAACAAAAAGAAGCTCGTACAGTATTTAAAATTGTTATAAGCTTTATTCGTTACTTAGCTCGTAGTGGTCAAGCTATTCATGGTGGTACATGGGACACTGTAAACTTAATTTATTTATTACAAGAACGTTCACTTGAAAATCCTGCATTAAAAATTTTTGGATTGATAAACGAAACAGTTGGTTAAGTAGGGATATTCAAAATTAGTTACTTGAAACTATGGCGCATTTTTTTTTAGGAAAGATTAAAAATTCAATTTAAAAAGTCCATTTATTGCCATAATAGCAGATAGCACTACAGATATTTTTGGTCAGAAACAGTTTAACATTTGTTTTTGTTTTTTCAATACAATTTCTTTAAATGTTAACGAAATTTTTGTGGATATGTTGAATCCTCCAAGTGGAAATGCCGAAACATTATTTTCTTGCATCAATGATTTATTAACACGTATGTGTCTTAATTTTGAAAATGTTAGAGGACTTTGTTTCGACGGTGCGGCAACTACATCTGGTCATATAAGTGGAGTACAAAAGCGAATTTCTGATGTACAACCTAAATCTATATTTATTCATTGTTCAAATCATTCATTGGACTTTGCATTGAGTGATACTATTAAAACTGTAGATTTTACTAATGATGCTCTAAATTTAATCAGATTTGTAAGCAATACAATAATGGATTTAGCAAAACGTAAAAACATATTTTCTTGTATTGTTCTTTCGATTAATTTAGATGAAGAAAATTACTATAAAACTGAAAATATACCAGGCATCATTCCTTTTTGTCCTACAAGATAGACAAGCCGATTAAAAGCAGTTAATAGATTTATACAAAATTATGAAAGAGTTCTTTTAACAGTACAAGAAATTTTAAAAAATTCAAATTCAATTAGTAAAGATAGACGTACAGCTCTCCGTGGATATTTTGGAACGAAACTTTGGAAGTTTGAAACTGTTTTTGCTCTGGAATCTTTGTCTTTAATTTTGGGTCCATGTGAGCAGTTGGCTAAAGCTCTGCAAAATATATCATACACTGCTATTGGAGCCAAACATTCATCAGAATTGTTAATAAAAACTCTTACATTGTTACGTAATAATGATTTTTTCAATGATACTTGGAATAAAACCAAACAATTGGCCGTACATCTTAATCTTACAATGTCACAAAATCCTAGAGTTTGTAAGCCCCCTGTCAAGCTTGAGTATTATAATAATAATAATATTTCTTTATTACGGAAATAAATTCCAATTACAGTTTTTTTTTTTTTTCATATAATGTATATAAAATATATTGTACACGTATTAACAGTAAATGAATTATATATAACAATAATTTTAATAACAATAATAATAATAATAATAATAATAATAAAAATAACTTAAAATTTAAAGAGCAAATAGGTATTAATATCATACAATAAATATTTAAATTTCTATACTAAAAAAAAAACAATGGAATAAAAACGAGATATTAATTTTATTTCTAGTACCTAATTTGTTATGTATTTCTTAGAACATTTGACATAAAAGTATTTAGAGAATTACCAAAAAATCAATATTTTTTATAGAGTTGCCTGTGGACATTAAAATATTGGATGGAGAATTTCGCATATAGTTTGTAGTTGAATGTTTTATGTAGAATAAATTTACAGATCAGTGGTTTGTTGAATTTATTTTAAAATTTATATTTTGCAGTAATTCCGGACAATCAATCATATTATTTAATAATTTGAATAAAAATTTTGATTTAATTTGCATAAATCTTTGTTCTAGTGATTGCATATTAAAAAACCGGATTGTAACATTATAATCAAAATGGGATGCTCTATAAACAAAACATTGATAGCATAAAAATCTGATAAAAATTATTTTGAATTTTGTTTAAATCTTGGATTTGCGTTACTAAATATGGATGCCAGATTAAGAGTGCATAATCAAAATGTGAACGGATTAGTGAATAGTATAATGTTTTTAACGCAGATTCATCTCTAAAGTTTTGACAGGTTTGTTTTAAAAAACCTAGCTTTTTTGAGGCTTTATTTCTAATGTAAAGTACATGGTCCTTAAAAGATAGTTTGGAGTCAAATTTTACTCCAAGATCGTGTACTGTAGAAACTTTTAATAAATTTATATTACCCAACGAATAATTTAACTGAATAGGTTGTCTTTTTAAAGAAAATGTAATATAGAAACATTTTTTTAAATTTAAGTGCATAGCATTTTGCTGGCACCATTTATAAATATTATTTAAATCTAATTGTAGTTCAATAGCGTCTTTTGTGCAACTAATCTTTTTGAATATTTTTGCATCATCAGCTAATAATAATATTTTAGAATGAAAAATTACATCTGATATATCATTTATAAAAAGGCAAAATAATATTGGGGATAAATGGTCTCCTTGGGGGACACCGGAAGTAACGATAATTTGTTCAGAGACATAGTTTTTTATATTTTACAATTTGGGAGCGTCCGGAAATGAAAGAATAAAACCAAGAGAGAAGTGGTTCAGTGAATCCATACATTTTCAATTTATTTATTAATAATTTATGATTAACCCTATCAAAGGCTTTTTCCATATCGGTATATATGACATCAGTTTGTGATTGCATTTCAAAAGAATCCAAAATTGCGTGTTTAAATATGCACAAATTTGTTATTGTTGATCTATTTTGCCTAAATCCGTGTTGGTCATTTGATAATAATTTATTGCATAAAAGCGTTATAATATTATTCACCAATTTTGAAAATAATTTAGGTATGATTGACAATTTAGATATAGAACGATAATTGTTTATTAAACATCTGTTGCCTTTTTTGAAAATCGGGGTTATATATGAAGATTTCCATTGTTCTGGAAAGATACCTGATAACAATGACTTATTAAATAAAGAGGTTATAGCTGGAGTGAGTATGAATGCACACTTCTTTAAAAATAATGGCGAAATTTCATCAGGACCAATGCTGTTTTATAACTAATATTCCAAAGTTCATTAAAAATGTCTATCTGTTTTAATTCAATTTTATTAATTGTTCCGATATTATTTTGTTTTAAATTAGTTTCTGGGCAGGTTATATCATTTGTGATGTATGTATTAGAGAAGTATTCTTTAAATAAATTAACAATATCGTTACCATTATTAACTTCTTTATCTAGGTATGACATAGTGTTTGGTAATTTGTGACTATTTTTATTATTTTCATTTACAAATTTCCAAAACAATTTTGGATTTGATTTAACCGCATTCTATGAGATTTGTATGTGTAATGTATAATCACGATACCTCAAGTGCTTACATTTGGTTCGTAGATTAGAAAATTTCTGATAATTTTTTATGTTGTTTGAGTACTTATAAATATTATGAGCAATTTTTTTTTGTTTTATAAGAGTTCTAAATTCCTTACTAAACCATTTCGGATATTCGGGTTCGCGATTTTGAAATTTAGGAATAAAGTGATCCATAATATAACGAATATGATAATAAAATAAATTTAAACAGTTTTCGATGCTATTTTTATTAAAATATTCTATAAAATCAACATTTCCTAGATATTTAATAATTAAAATGTAATTACCTGCACGCCAATTATACGTATAATCATAACAAGATAGATAATTAGTAATATGATGTGTAAAAGTAACAGTTAATGGAGGGTGATATATATCAATAGGTATATTTGGATTAATACATAAATCGACATCAGTAGTGGTAAAATTTGTTAAGACGTAATCTAGGATAGTATTTTTATTATTTTTTATACAATTTAATTGAGATAGGTTTAAAAGTGCTAATTTATCATCAAAATAAGAGTATACGTTTGAAAAATTTGCTGACGGTAAGTTAAAGTCTCCAAACAGTAAGAAAATAGCATTTTGGTATTTTTTATACAATAATTCGATATAATCAAAGTAAGAATTATATTCATTTTCATTAGATTTATTTGGAATATACACAGAACCAATAATAATAGTGATATTAGAAATATTTAAAAGTACAAATATAATTCTATAAAATTATTTTCAACTAAGATAAGCTTTGAATGAAGATTATTTCGAACAGCGATAAGTATTCAACAATACGTACACCTCCAGCCAACATCAACAAAAAAGTTGCTTCAAGAAAAGAATTTTTTGCTTTAAATAATTGTTTGTTGAATGAATTAAATGAAAAATTCACTCAGTCTGGGTTAGACAAAGTAGTATCAATGGAAACTATTTTGATACGTACAATCAATAGAGAAAAAATTAAACCAAGTGAAATAAAAGAAACTTCTTGGTATTCACGTAATTGATTTTAATGTAGATCAATTAGCTGCTCAGTTAATAATGCTTCCCTATATTTTAAATTCTGATAATCCCTCAGCAACAATAAAATTTATTGTTGAAATATTTAAAATGTTGCCAGAAACTTCACGTCAATCGATGAATCAAATTGAACGGCTTATTATACTGTTATACACAATACCTGCAACATCAGCCACACCAATAAGGTCATTTAGTGGGCTCAGGCGTTTTAAAACCTATACACGTTTAACTATGAGTCAAAAACGTTTGACTCATTTGTTACTATTACACTTAAACCAAAGTATTTTCTATGAGATTTCCTTGAATGATATCCTAAAAGAGTTCATTAGCCGTATAGCAGAGAAAAAAAGTGTATTTGGCAAAATGTAAATTATTCATAAAAATATAAATTGTATATTATATTTTTTAATATTGTATAATAAAATATAGCTATGTTATTTTTGTTTAAAGATTGTACAGTAAAAAAACTGTGTATGTGAAAAATTTAATTACAACTGTAATTTGTATTGTTAATAAATGTTGTTATGCCTAAATTTTTATACCTACATGATTTGAATTTGTTTGATAAATATTTGAAAGAAAAAAATGTTATTATACATGTGTACACATTTCCTCAGCATAGGTGCTGTAAAAATTGGGGAAGGAATGGAAATTAAGCACCAAAAAACACCCCTATTTTTGCTCCTATAACCTCTAGAAAAAAAGCTTAAAATATTTTGTCCCCACAGCAATAAAATATTTCCGGCGCCCCTGATTATACATCACTATACATTTCATCGGATGCCGATTAACAGGAATTGATTGGTTATTAAACTGTATTTACAATATATTAATTCTATTTTAAATACATTACATATTTAATAGGATAAAAAATGTTTTTTTTTTTTTTGGAGAAAAGTAGGTAGGCCCGGACCTACGCCACTGATTACATCCCTGGTTATATGTAAGAATATCTACAATATGTAAATAACAAACTCAGAGAATCAATTTAACTAATAAAAACTCAGAAATTTAGTTTAAATGTTTAGTTTTTTATTTTTTCTCGACTTTTTAATTAAATCAAGTGATACTCGTTTCAATCAAAGCTTTATTGATATTCTAACAGTTAAAGGATTTATGTCAATTTAAATTTGTACAATGAAAAAAAGATAATAAAAACTGCTAAAATATATGCTTACAATTTCCATAATGAAACATCTTTACTCAGAGCTGAGCTGTCTATATGAAGACAACTATTAGAAAAAAAAAGTACTAAACTACAATCAATTTCTAGTATTAAATCAATCTCTCATTGCACAAACCTTCTACTAAACATTCAAATTTTTTACGATTATTTGCCACATTGCCAGTTCTTCCATCTCTGAAAATATATTTTCTGCACTGAACTGTTTAAAAATCTATTTATAAATCACTATGTCAAAACGTAGACTTAATGACTAATATAAACCAAAAATAAGATAAATAAAGTGAAATTAAATAATTTTTACCTTTGTTCAAAATTCTTGAAGGATGAAACTGTTAAAGTAGAGCAAGTAATTAATAGTTATAATATTAAAAATATTTAATATAGATATAAATATATTCTTTTTTTTTCTGGTCATTTTTCATTAAGTGTTTCATTAAATGCTTATTAACGAAAATACCATAAAAAATGGGCTGCAACTTGATTGCGCACAATCTATAATTTTTACCTGAAAAATCGGAATTCGTTTAGGCACACGTTTATATTAAATGTATAACTAGATTGCGTACACGACAATAATTATATTTCATCTTGGTAAACAGATGTTCAAAATAATATTTACGTACTGGTAATTTTTTGTTTATTGAAGAGTAAGTCAATTTTAACATATTATACAATGTAGATAACAATTCAAGTTCTTTGTGCTCATACCCTTAACGAAGAACTAAACATTAAAGAGTTCCATGTAGATTTTGAGATATCTGCACACAATATTTTATCCCGGTTGTAAAATTGTCACTTGTACTTTTTATTTAGCTCAAAGTTGGTTTCGACACATTCAAAGTAAAAAAAAAATATTACTTGAGTATAATAACAAAAATTCCAATATTGGGAATTGGCTGAAGTTTTTTTGATTTGCCGTATTTACCCCCAGAAGAAGTAGAAAATGCCTTTACACTATTAATATCAGATTGCCCAGCGTTAGATTTATCATTTTTCGACTAAGTTCATGAAACGTATATACTTCCCGATTCAAAATGTAATCCTATGTTATGAGTAGGATATCCATAAGATAAACCTCAAACTACGAACGGTGTAGAATTCCATAGACATTTTATTCAACAATTCTACATTCCACATTCCCACATACATCAGGTAGTAAACGTAATTCTTAACATACAATCGGAAACCGAATTAAAAATAATATCAATCAACATAATTATAAATAATTATCGCCGTAAGGACTCAATAGAATCAGTTGAACATCGCACAAACTTATGGATAAAATATACATTTGGCGAAATAGACTAAATTAAATACATACAAATAATGGGAAACTATTATTACGAAAAATAATAGACACTTATATTATCTTACACGTATATTTACCTATCATATATTAAAATTAAAATCAACAATTATTAACATGCATATGTTTAAATTTAACCACACCTATGAATCATTCATAGACAATCCTAAATCTGTTAAAGAGGAAGGAAAATTGACTACAACTCGTTTACACACATTTACCTTTTTTACTACTCGTTTGCACAACTCAAATTGTACAAAATGTACAACTCGATTGTGCACATATATTTTGGCTACCTGTGACGAAAATCTCTAGTGTCAGAACTCGTTTGCTTATTATCGTTGATTATTATACTCCTTGTGATTATGATATTTGATTACTTTTATTATTTTATTTGATTTACTCGTATTAACAATAACACTCACAGGACATTTTTTATTAGTGCATCTAAAATTTGAACATCCACTCATTAAAACATGGTATTCACTAAATTTATAATTAGGATGTATGGCTACCCTCAATGTACACTTATTGACTAAATTAATTTATATATAAATTTTTATAAAATATAAATAAACTATCAGCATTAAATTAGGATCATGAATTAAATAAAATATGATTTAGTCCCTAATGATAGATAATATATCTTATATAATTTTTTATAAGATAACACTGCATACAATACTTTGAAAAAAATATTATTCGTGATTTTTGTGAAATCAAATCTCTTTTTTTACATTGTATTTTAATAAATGATTTAACAAGCAACATTATCTTTTACTCAGAACACATTATCAGTCTAAATTTTTAAATATAAAAATAGATGCAGCAAAGAAGATTAGGACCTTAGTTTACCCTTAAATTTTATTATAACTATTTATTTTTGAACACAACTTTTATAATAATATGTTATTTAAATTTATATTGAAAACAATAATTCTATAAAATTCACTCAATAATATTTATGTTAAAATCAACCCCATTCATAATAATGTAAATTTAAAAAAAAAAGGCATAAATTGAAATATTATTATTTTTTTTTTTAATACAAATAAATACTAATACTAAAAATTATAACACTGCATTTTATTGTTTTATTATTTTATTATATAACATTTTTACTTCTCTAAACATATAATTTGAATCCTAATTATTTTGGAGTTCAACACTAGATGATTTGAAATAAGGTTTTTTATGATGATGAACTGGTGGATAATAATAATTGTAAGCCTGTTCTGCACCAATAACAAGACCTGCTAATCCAAAAGCAATTGTAAGTCCTGGTTTACCACGACACCAACATTTGAAATATTGCTCGTAACGATTGTTATTAGCTGGAGGATATCTCCATACTTCATTTCTAAAATAAAACATGAGTTACTTTAAAACAATTATGAAGAAAAATAATACAATAAAATATATCAGATAGGTTAGATCCATTATATATATTACAATCACTCATTTTTTCAATAATAATAAATATAATTTACTTTATATATAGGTTTATTTATCAATATAATAATTTTTACTAACAGAAAATATACACAATATTTTAGCTAACACAATTTTTAAAATATTTTTTTCATATTTTTATGAAGTTATAAATCATAAAATTGGCTAATTAGTTTAATAAATATTATACTACATCATTAGTGGGCAACCAGGAGGTCACAACCCCTAAGGAGATTTTCAAATTTTATTGGGGGGTCACCAATAATTTAACACAAAATTAAAAGGTTATATATTATGTACCTATATTATTTGATATAACTTTATATTTTACTTAAGATTTTATACAACTCTAATTTTGTATGTTTTGTTTATGTTATCGAAGAAATATTAAAATTACCTAAAATTAACGATTTAATTTATATAAATAAAATGTTTGTATACATAAAGTAAGTATATATTATACACTTACATAATAATGGTAGGAAGGGAGCATTCGCCTCATTGAAATAAATTAATTCGAGGATCGTGGATCAAAAAAGGTTGTACACCTTTATACTACATGACAATCATGGTTATTTATACTGATTAGGATACATTTTTAAATAATAATGGAATATACATAAATATTAGTACACTACAATACATATTAATTGTTTCTATGCATAACTTAAATGTATGTTAGAGTGTCCGATAATAACTGTACCATATTGTGCCAAGTTCAGACTGTATCCATAATGAAAATATTGATTCACATTGAATATTTAATTATATTAGTAAAATCTAAAACTTACTTAAAATGGTAATTCGAGTTGAGAATGTTCAGAATTTGTATTCAATACTTATAAATATCATATTATACAACTATTTTTATGGCTATCATATAGTATGCGGTCTACTGGTGAATTTACAAGTATAGTATGCAGTCTACTGGCAATTTACAAATATAGTATGCGGTCTACTGTAAATAAATAAATTAAAATTATATCATAAAATAAAAATATAATTATTATAGTAGTAATAGTAAAAAATTAATAATTAAAAATTAGTTTGTCAAAAAAATTGTTGTCAATGAGTATAAATAAATATAATGTAAGAACACCTAATAATTGAATAAAAATCTTTTGCCGACATATTGAATGTATAAAATATAAATTGTATCACGCAATAAATGACATACTGAGCTATTGAGCCCATACTTTTACAAAATGTTGAAGTATCGTTATCTGTGTATAAGGCAATAAAGATAAAGTGTTGACCAAAGAAAAAGATTAAAGTGTATCTATTAAAAATGAACTTGAGCTTATGTAAAAACCGCAGGTAGACCGCATCCTACAGCGGCCGGTAGAACGCGATTGTTGGTAGACCATATACTATATAACAGCCATTTTTATTATAATTTTACCTCAACCATGGATCTTTTAATCCTTCAGCAGCTAGAATATTCTTCACCTTCACAAGATCTGGTACGTTATCTACTTTGTATATTCTATAATCCGGAATTTTGATTTCGGATTCATGATGACCACCCATTGCTTAATTATAAAAAAAATGTTTTCGTTAAAATAGAATAATACTTCTATAAGTATATAAACTAGAAAATATAAACTTACCATACAAAATATTAAAAATGAATTTTAATAGAATCAGAAAATCGTAATGTGCAAAGGCTAAATAAAATATTAGATGAAATTCGATTAGTTTTGATAACAGAAACTAGCATGATGAAACAGCTGACATCTTTCAAAGACAGTCCATAACATGGAAAATGCACTAAATTCATAACAAGGAAGTTCCATAGTTTGTGATATTAATAATAAATATCAAAACCTATATATATATATACTATATCCATGATCAAAAACTACAAATAAAATAATGAAGGTATAAACAAAACATTCTTATCTAAGGCGTGAACCAACATAATATTTTTAAATTATTCCCAGTTTTATTCTCTTAGTTTACTAAGTATTCTATGATATATTGTTTTCTACCGGAATTATTTGTTTTTTTTACAATAATATTTGCTTAACAATTTACTATAATATATTGCAATGAGTTCTGACAAAGTTGACTACCCTAAAGCATCTAGTAAGTGATATTATATTATTCATAGTTATCTATAATCAAATTATAAACTTATGCTGATTGACTAATATGTTTAATTTCCATTTAATACATTTTTTACACATTTTTTTGTATTGGAATTTTTTGTAACAAATAATAAATGTGTATGTATAAATAACAATTATAGACTATAACAAATAGCTATAATTTGTAAAACTTATTTAATTGTTCTTAATTTAAGACTTTTCTCAATGTGCAATTTTACTGAAAGTAAAACATTGATACTAATAATGAAGTAGACATTGGGAGTAAATCCAATAAAAAAATTAATTACCAAAGAAATAATAGTTAATTATATATTAAATTTAAAGAATTTATTTTAAGTTATATTTTGGTTTTTATTATATTTTAAGTCATGAGGATTTTTAAATAATTTGAATGTATGTTACAATGAAATATTCAATAAAATGTTTCCTGTTTCATTCTAGAGCTAATTAGTGATGCTGGTGTAATAGTTTATATTGGAGGATTTCTATTAGTTATTGCATTCTTAAGGTATTTATTATATATTTTAATATTTTAGATTTTAATGTGTTTAACATAATTTTAATATTTATAGCCCATATTGGATACAATCATATAATGATGCATTTATGAATTTTAAACACATGGGTTTATGGACTTACTGTTTTGACCATTTTCGTCATCCTCATTATCAATTTGACAAACTTTTTGATGGATGTAATTCAGTTTTTAATGAAGATACTTACGTGATTCGAGAATGGCTTTTACCGGGTAAAAAAAATTTTATGTTTACATTTATTTTTCCAGAAAATGTATTAATTATTATTGTTCTGTTCAAAGGATGGCTATTATCTTTGGAGCTTTTTATGACCTTAGCATTAGTGCTATCTCTTGGAACATTAGCAATAATTGCCGCAGTAATAACTAGATATCCACAGCGTATTGTACTTAAATATGAGTACATGCTTTCAGCTGCATGTTTTATAGCTACTTCAATATCTGGTTTGTAAATGTTAATAAATATTTATTGAATATATGTTAATATTTTCTGGTTTTTGTTTAGCTTTCTTAATATTTTTAACAGTAATCTTATTCCCATTCAACTGTTGGAGACGTGATTGGCTCATGTATCCTATGTATAATCACCTATCTTGGTCATTTTATACAGCAATTATATCAGGATTTGTGCATGCATATGGAGCGTGGTATTTATACAAGGTTTGTCATTTATCTTTTGTTCATTAAGTCACTACTAACAATATTTTATTTTCATCAGGATGCAAGAATCGCTTATGATCAAAGAAGGGAAAGTAAAAACTTAGTAATGCAAATGTATCCTCCTCATGAACGTAACTTTTATGATCAATAATCATTTTTTTTTTTTTTTTAATATATTTTAAATAATATCAAATCCATCCATAATTAAGTTAACAATCCGTCCATGTTAAACCATTAAATATTTAATTAATTTAATTGTTAATGATCTAATATTGTATTTCAGTATTATTTTAAGAACTGTTTTTAATTAAAGGCATTTTTTTTAGTAATAAGTTATAATTTTGTTAGTTTTCTTTTTTCTTTTTTTTTTAATTTTATTTGATAGTATGCAATCTGTACAATTTATTAGTACAATAAGCATATGCGTGCAATGTAAGATAAACAAAAAAAAATAACAAAAAACAGATGTAGAAGAAGTGATTAAAGGAGCCAGCCATTAGTGATACTTTAGCTGTTAGTTTTCTAAAAGAATTAATTACAAACTACATTATATGGTATTGTTATATTTTATTATTTGCATGTACATTGTTCATGGATGAAGTTAATATTTTAGGAAAAATATATATTAGTACTTTCTGAATAAATATAATCATTAATTTGATTTTCTTTCAATTAATAATAACTTCAAATTATATAATACACCTACTGCACCAATCACCTTTTTTTTAATAAATGCATAGTCATTTGCTTAAATATAAAATTAATTTTTATGGATTATTTCAAAAATAAATAAGTATCAGGGATATTTATACTAATAATTGTAAGTAGCGTTAAAATGCACTTCATCCTATGAATCTCTATTATTATTTTATTTTCAAAAATGTAATTATGAAAGCTATTTATAATAACTTTAAAATTATCATACTATGTTAGTTGTACTAAGTAATTTGTAATATAGTGTTCAATATATACTGTATTTATACTATTCATAACTATATATTTTTCTATTTTTAGGATAATCCGTTTTTTTTATATAAATATTAGTATTATATATACATATATAATTTAAGCTTATTTAAGTCAAAATATTTCTGATGAATATTGAAATAGAAGTGATAGTAATTTTATTTGATTATTACTGGTTAACTGGTTTCTTGGTAATATAATTTCTAAAAAAAACTACAAAATTAAATTTATTAGATGATTTAAGAATTCAAGTATAACAAAACGAACACCATTTTGGAAACACTTTATAATATATTCTTAAATAAAAAATTGTTGGTCTTAAATTAAGAAAACTAAATGAATAACCTAGTTGTCAAATTGGAGGCTAGAATTTTTTTTATAAGCCTGTATGCATACTGAAGAGAAAAGAACAAACAAACAAGGAGCAATACACAGCCAAATTACCAAAAAATTTATATTAAATGGGTGGGGAAAAGTTTTAGGTCCTTTTATCATTTTCCTTGATTTGTTTTGTTTGAGAAACTTATATAACTGGTAGAGGGCAATATTTGACGCTAGTTCCCATTTACTATGAATAGGTCCTTTAACTTAAAGATGTTTTCTACGAATATAAAATGTAATATAATAATATATTTTTGTATAAGTAATGTAATAGTCAAAATTATAAAAAATTGATTAATCGAATACTTATTTCAATAAATGTATTTAATATATATAAGCTTATTTATTCAATCCAAGAATTAATTTTATTCTGTATCTAGCATATCCGGGAGATCCCGTATTAGATATTATTTTAAAATTTAATAAGAAGGTATTAATAGAATAATTTAATTACCAATAGCTAATAATAGTGATACCTTGATAATATTGTACTGTACTATCTGTATTACGGATGAAATTTATATCATTCAAGTTATTCAACTATTGTGTTCGGTGTTCAGTTTGTTCAGTCGTCACTCGTCTATGTTTGTCTAATTGTTGTCAAATGTTTAATATTTATTTTTTATACTAATATACTTATAGTTTTAATGTGCATACGTTTTCTTTAATTAGTTAATTCATAGTTGAAATTCAAAATTTCAAAATAATAATCATGATTTTTTTTTTTATATTTATTATTTTATTATAAGGTCCTTAGAGCCTAGGCAATTTATTAAATTTAATAATACATTATTATTTATTACTTTTAAAATTAATTATTATCATACTGTTTTATCATTTATCTTTTTTCCATTTTTTTATGAACTACCTATATATTGTAATTTAATCTATATCACTGTACCCTATATTTTGTAAACAATATGTAATTGGGAAATCATGTCCCCAAAAAAGGTCATAGTCACATTTAATTTGCGGCCTGTGTACTTTTATAACAGGTATCTAAAAGCTTTTGAATTTTAAATAACGATAAACGCAAAAATTGTATAACGTTTTAATTCTGAATAACGATAAATACAAAAGTTGAATAACGTTTAAATTTTGAATAACAATAAACTCAAAATTTGTGTAACGTTTTGATTATAAATAATGTAAAACAAATTTTTTTTTTCAAATACAAGCTCTGATTGTAATATTTTAAAGAAAATGTATGAAATTATTTTATCATGTAATTTAATAATTATATACTATTTGAGTTTTATAGTCCATGACAAATACTAAATACTGTATTTCTATAGCAGCACATACCATAAGAGGGCCTACAAAATTTTCTACATTTTATTAATTAAAACTACTTTTCGTTTTATAGCCACAAATTGAGTAATCAATAATATAAATAAAATTTTATTCCACCATCTGAAGTATGAGAATTTTATCTATAGCCGATAGTGAAGTTTTTTTTCTATCCCTATATTATTACTATTTAAAAATATGGGGTTAAAAACTAAATTTTCAAAATTTTGATATAAAAAATTTTTTTTTAAGTTTAAAAAAAATAAAAACTCAATGCTCAGATGTTGTAAATATTTTCTTCTTTCATAATCCATAATAATTTTGTTTCTATGATTAATACAAAGGAATCTGTAAGCTTAGAGTGTAAACGTGTTTTATTACATTTAAAATGGATGTGTAGCGTCCATCTTCTTAAGTATTCGCTTCTCCATTAACCCAACTTTTATTTAAGTTGGTATTTAATATTTGGTTTGAAATGAAAAAAATTATATTCACAAGATATGTTAGTTTAGCTTATAAGACATGGAAAGTAACAAAAAAATAATTGTAACTAATACATTTATCCAAGTATATAAATGGTACAAAACAATAAAAAGTAAAATTCATTCACTCTTATTAACTAAAATTATTTAAAAACATTTTATTTTTATAAAAATACAACAAATGAAGAAAAATATTCAGTTGGGTAATTTATAGGTTAACTAAAAATATTAAAAATCAATAATCAACTTCAATAATAAAAAATATATTACATATTTTATATAAAATATAAGTCCACTTATGAAAATTCTATTGTTATATAAATAACATAATAATATCACTATAAAAACAATTAAAATATAAAGTATATATTGGAATTAACATGTACTGAAGACTTAAGTGCAATCAATGAGTTTACTGTTTTAATAGTCTGAATAAAGATACATAAATAGTTAACCCAAATAAATTGTAAATTTTATATATATATATATATTTTTTAAGTACAATTGTTTATCAAAAAAAATGTTTCTGTTCATAATTCATTGTGTCATAAAAATATATACTGTGAATAATACATTTCTTTTTTTAATAAAAATAAATTATAATTAATGTGAAATAAAAATAAATACTTCTGAAAATTACAATAATAACAATTATTAAAAAAAAAAAAAAAAAAACACCATATAAGATTATAATATAATAAAATATTTTTATAAATGTAGCCAATATTAAACATTTTAGAATTTCAGGATCAATAATTTTTCACATTTTTGAAATGACACTAGACGTAGAAAAAAAATTTAATTACAGAACTAATAAAAATAGAATTTATTGCATTAATAAATAAGTTACATTTTTATCATAAAATAGTTTTTACTATTGTAATTGAGTGAGCTAAGTAACATAAATTTCAAATAAACATACAGATAAAATACAATTTGTCGCAATGACTAGTTTTGAATTCTACTAAAATGCTGTGAGAAAATAGTTAAACTGTAGTTTATGAGTGTCAATTTTTAATAAATTTGCATTTCTTTGGCTTAATATTAAAAATAGGTTCAATCAGTATTTATAAGTCTATTTTATTCTAACAAAAAATACATACACTTTAAGGGTCAAGAAGTTCAGATCCTTAATAAAAATCCTCAATCAATAATAAATCGACAAATAAAAAAGTTATAATTTTTTCCTGTTTAAAAATAAATGAAAAGTATCATGATTTGAATCATAAATAAAAAATATATAATTCTGCATCATTTTCAAAACATGACTAATGGATAATTATAATTTTATTTTCAAACAAGTCTTTTTAATAGAACTATCGATTGTTAGTCACATAATTACCCTACCCTGGTTAAAATAATAATAATTAAATATAATGCATTTAAAATTTCCTATAAAAAAATATTGCAATCACTAATGGGCGACATAAAAATGTATTTCTAACAATTTCATTAATTTATAATACTTACAACTTACTTAAAAAACTTTAATATTCCACTTTGGAATGATTATTATAATTAACACTAATGTTATAGTCATATCACATGTGATCATTGGAGGGGTAATGTTACTGTAACATAAATTTGCATTTGGTAGTGGGTAACTCCAGTATTTTTGTATATATTTTCAAAATTTCCATTAATCCACTCCAGCAAAACCTTGTGAGCCTTCAATTGCTTTAATTAATTTGTTTCGCAATTCATGATAACTTTCATAAGGTGGAAGATCCAACCTATTAAAACTACAATAAAAAATGTAATTTAACATCAAAATTAAGATATTAAACACACAAATAACTTTTATTTTTACCAGGTATGTGCCCTAGGATAATTTTCTTTGGTACCCCATCTTTCAATTGTAAATAACTGTGGTCCATTACTACCATATAATTCTTTGAATCCATTCATTGGAACTCTAGATGTACCCGTTACAAACTGTAAGAGCCTAGATCTCATTTCATTATTGAACGACAAGACGCCCTAGAATAATGATAGTATAATAATAGTAATAATAAAAATATATAAAAATATATAAAAGATAGTTTAGAGTAAAAGACATTAGTTAAATATTTAATTATTAAAACAATATAATTAAAAATACTTAATTTTTTTAAAATTAATATTGTATTTAAAATTCTGGGATACAATATACCTAATTTTAAACAAATTAATTATAAATATTAAATATACATACTCGCCAAAACCATTGAATAACAATGTTGTTGGGTGAATAATCACCCTTATAATGAGTATTTTCTTTCCAGTCTTTTACATCAATATTTTGAATACCGCACATTAAAAGTTCCATTTCATTTTCATCAAATATTTTAATGTAGCTTAAAGGTACTATGGAACCAAAACCTTGTAGGAAAGCATTCATTTGTTCTTGTATACGGGATACAAATCTCCACTGAATTACTAAACTAAATTTAATAATCCAATTATATTAATAATTTTCAATTGAATAAATAATTTATTTAAACTTACCTAATGTATTCATCTTTATTTTCTTGTGTTAGATGAATATTTGCACCATCAGGTTTCAATTCCCTATGTGATGTATGTCCTAAACTGTCTTCGTCGAGCGAAAATGTTAAATCTAATTCAGAAGGATCATTTTCTTTAATCCATAGAAGTGAATTATAATACTCAGAATCAACACTTTCCATGTCTTTCAACTCAATAGGTTTCTCCAACATCATTTTATAAAATGGACGAATGAAAAATGCTGAAAAGTATAAGTAATAAAAAACAAAACAATCACATATATAAGTAAATAATTTATTAATAATAATATTAATATAATAAATAATCACCATCCAAAAGTTTTCCATGATAAACAGCCATACCAGCAACAGTTCCTATAAATTTGAAATAGTGAAGATGTTCTTCATTGCATAGACCTGACATTGCATTAATTTGCAATGTATAATTATCCATAGCAGAATATTCAAAAAGGCCATAATATGGATTAAACATTTCTTTAGATAATAAAAAAAACCATTCTCTAGCAAGACCACCATAATCGAGTCCAACTTCTTGCTCAAATTCAACCCATAGTTTTGCTCTTAATTTGTCTGGATGCATTGAATTAATAATTCGGAAAGAGTCTTCTAGAATATTAGATCGTCGTACCTTAATCTCCATTTTAGCTGGTGGTCCATGTGCCTAATAATTAAGGTTTTTATTAACAAAATACATCAAAATACTATTTATATCTAAAAAGTTGATATATAAGTTCAGACAGTCAACGTATTACGTAACCATTTAAAGTAATACCACTTAGGTAAGAACTTTGACAAGATTTAAGAATCTATTTTCACAATAATATTTCACTACGATATCACAAAATATATATAAATAATAATTTAATTAAAATAAATTTTGTTTTTTATTAGCTATGTTCTTGAGTACTACGAAAGAAAATGCAAAAGCTACAAAATCCTAACCTTACTGATAAGAAAAAAAAAATTTACTTCAGAATAAATTTTAAATTATGAGTTAAAAATAAAAATTTCGAAATTCAAGACAATAAGAAAGCTACAAATGTGGGTTATACATATAAGAAGCATATATTTATAGTAAATATTATGAGTATTCATTTTAGATTTATTTACCATTTTACTCAGTCTTGTTTTGAGAGACTCATATTTCCTTTTATAATCCCTTGAGTAAGGTAATGCCTGGAAAAATAAATATGTATATTAATTAAAACATAAAATATAAACAAAAATTATCAAACTTACGGGACCAGCAATCTTAGGATTATTTAATCTTGGATCTTCCCATTGAGTTGTTCTTGTGTCTAAAAATTAAAATTTCTTTATGATATTTTAATGTAGAATTAGATTTAATATTTAAAATTGTAACTGCTACTTATTTTATTAATTAATATATAATAAATACTATTTTTAAAGTTTAATGTTTTAAAGTATTATACAATTTTAACATGAAATACTCAAATTACTTTTATTATTATATCTTAAATCCCTTAACCAATAACAACATTTTTTTAAAAAAATGGTAAAGAAACATTCCTAGCAATATTTTTAATTTCTGCTAATTAAAAAGAATTTTATTTAGATAAGCTCCATTTCAATATTAAAAAAAAAACAAAAAAAATGTGCTATAATTCTTATAACATTTTAATCTATGCATCTAGGATGTTAATAAATATTTGTGGTATAATTTATATTACATTTAATATTATTTATATTTATTTTATATGTTTTGTATGTTACTCATAAACCACCACTAATTACTACTATAATAAAAAAATAAAATAAAATTATAGATTTTCTTACTATGGTCAATAAAAAATATTCTTCCATCCGCATGAACTCTTTCTTCCCACCCTTCTGGCAAAGGTTCCAACTCATCATTATAAGCAGATGTAGAAACTACACAATCTGTTACAGGTGGTTGACTTTGATTAGGCATAGAACTTGCTCGACCAGTTCTAGGATCTACCCAAGTTGTAGCTCTAGTATTATGATCGATAAAAAATGTCCGACCATTAGGAGCCACTTGCATTGACCATCCTTTAGGTAAACCTTCAGATCCTTCTGAAATATCTTCTTGAACCAGAGCAGTACTACTTTGTTCATTATTTAAATCAACTTCATCACTCTGAAACATAGATAAAAAAAGTTGTAACACCAATTACCAAAAATAATCGAGATAATAATAAAATATTTGTGATCTTTGTAATTTCTTTGAACAATGTAAAAATATATATTAACTAAGGTATAAATAATAGAAATCAATCAAGTATTAACTAATATTTATTCAAATATACCTGATTCTGATTAGCTGTAACCGATACACTGGAAAGACGACGATCAACGTTAGTAAGTGGATCAGACTCTTCATATCCTTCATCACTTTCATCATCTGCATCACTATGAACAACCTTTTAACATGCAATGTTATAAATCAGTTTTAGAAAATCTTAAAAATTATGTACAGAAACTTTTAAGAAATTTATTATAGTTATAACCCTACCTCATCTAATTTTTTTATTTATTTTTTTACAATTAGATGATAATTATTATTCATTGATAATATAACTTACTATACTAAAATTTTGAATTGTTATTGATTTATACATAATATTATGTGTCATAATTGATAAATATAATATTTTATTAATAATATTATTCAAATTATATCGGTACATTAAAAATCTTTTAGGTTTATTTATTTTTTGTAATTAAATGTATTTACAGTCAAAACACATTAACATAGAACAGTGGTATCAAAGATTATATTGAGATATGGTTGTGACCTGATCATTTTTTTTTTTTTTTTCACAACGATACTGTATACTTAAATGACTTATATTTCTCTCGCATTAACTACCATTTATTTTAAAATCAAGTATTTTGAATTGATACTTATTTCTAAATTATAATGTTATATTATGAATAGTAAGCTCTATATAATAAACCTCTTTTCTATAATCTATAATCTATATTCTATAATCAATAATTAATATTAAAATAAATGAGAGAAAAGAGACTACTAGATTAAAAAAACAAGAGCTAAATTCACCATTCCAGTTTATCTGCTTAAATATTTTATAAAAATGTGCAACTGATATAAAATACAGTTGCAACTAATTATTTTCACCTTTTTCTGGGTAGGATCACCTTTATCAGTTTCTGGTGTATCTACACTGATATGGTATCTTCTTTCGAATTCAGTAGCTGCCAAAGCCAAATTTTGAATTGTATTTGCATCAGTTTGAACACTAGAATAATACAATAAATTAATTCATTTTTAAATAATGTTTATGCATAATAAAAAATAGTAATATAACTAATTATTGCATAATTTTATATTGTTATTGATATTAAACAAATATTTTAAGTTTATTTTAAGTGCTATTCAGAACATTTTTAATTAATTAAATTTACTTTGTTAAGAAAATATAAACTTAATGACAATTTTATTTGTTGTGAATAATGATTTATTTACATAATATATCGCACCATCAGTGCAAGAGGGCCGTATATCAAACAATTTCAAATTTAAATTTTTGGTATCTTTGAATTTGTATTTTTTCTTTTTTTTTTTTTAGAGTGGCGCAATCTAAGCAATTATATTTTTAAATCATCAGTTGTATAAATAAACTTATTGCACTAAGACAGATCAAGAGTAGCTGAAAACAATAAAGCTGTAATACAAAATGTAGCCTTTTAATTATACTTGTTGATAACAATATTATAAGAACATTACTGGTGCAGTTAGTCATATTGATATTTAGAAGAAAAAAATTACAAATTACTATAAATTATCAAACATTAGAAATGCTCTCCTGAACATTTTAATATTTTTAATATATGTCCCCCTTGCACTGATAGTATGATATATTTGATGGCTTTTAATTGATAATGAATCAAAATACTTATATAAAAAACTATTGTATTATACACTTTTAACTCACGTCATAGATGTTGGTCTTTCCCATTGAGTAGATCTAGCTAAATGATTTACATAATATGTTCTTCCATTTGCATCTTGTCGTTCTTCCCAACCAGTAGGTAAAACTCCTTGTGGTTCAATTACATTTGGTGTATAAGTCTATAAAAAAGTTTAATAATTTATAAATAAAATATAAATTGATTAAACAATATTTATTACTTACTGAAGGTGTATGGGAAATATTTAAAACTTCAGCATTTTCAATCATTTCCCATTCTCCATCAGCAGACAAACGTCCAGAAGTTCCCGGTTCATGTTCTGGAACGTAAGCTAGATACAATTCAAGGTAACCTTTTACTCTTGATCTTGCACTAAAATAAAATTAATATTTTTATTATAGTATTTTAAATTTAACTTAAAGAATATTAAAAAATTATACTATACCTTCTAGGTTTTAGTACATATCGAACACTGCATATATTTCTACCAATTATTTCTTTTGGTAAATTATTTAATGGTACTTCAACCATCCCTAGAAAATCATCCCGAGTAAGACGATTTTCATCAAACACTTGTAGAACTAGTTTATGTTCATGAGGACGAACCTATAGGTAAAATATAATTTTTAACAAATTGAATAGCAAATTAATTTAGAAGAAAAAAATGCATTCTATAAACTAATATATTTGTAACAATGAAATTATTAGCTGTAACTTTAACTTCTTTGTATTATTATTTACACAACTCCATGCATTAAGAAAATATAATGTATACTTTTGAATAACTTACTCGAAATACAAATTCTTCATTCCAAACGGGATTTAAGGTCTGAAAATTTAAAGCATGTTAATTATGAACATTTTTAGATTTATCTACTTATCAATTTATAATATATAATTTAAATTTGAAATGTTATCATAAAGAACTTCTAATTTTACAGTCTTAGAATTTGAATGAAATATTATTTATCAAACAAAATTAATTTTCATTGTTTCAAATTTAAAAAAGTCCAGTTACTAACAATATGCAAATAACTGAAGTTATTCAAAACTAGTATCTGAAAATATTTTTCAAATACATTTTATTCTAATTATAAAATAGCTATTACTATAAAATAAGCCTTTTAAAAAAGAAAATATAATATTTAATTTGTACTTCAGAAGCACATAAACCTATCTCCTCATTAAATAAAGAAAATTCCTAATACTATCCAATAAGTCTTGAAAATGGCTACTTTCATTCAAAATTTTCTAGCTATTTACGAACAGTATACACTAAATTAAAATACCTAGTTTATATATTATTAAAATATTTTATCATTTTAATAAATTTAGGATCTTATTACTTATTTTCAAAATTTTACAAACCATATTTAAGAATTCTACAAACTTTGGAATACAATATTAATTAATTGATATACAATATTAATATTATTCTAACCAGCGGCGTAGTTATGGGGAGAGTGTAAGGGGTTTCCACCCCCCCCACAGATTTTTTTTTAATGATATTTGATTAATATTTATTAATATTTACATATTATAGTAAAATATTTGGTTTTTACTATGATTAGGTATATATTAAAAATTGAGTAACAAAATAATTTTCATTAAATACGGGACATAATAATAAAACCATTTTAAATGTAATAATATAACATATGACCTCGTTTTAAGATATACTAAAAACACTTAAAAACTTACTCTTAAACACCCCTCCCCCCCAGAAAAAAATTGTATCTACGCCACTGATTCTAACTATTGAATATAGTTATGCCCGATTCACATGGACGCATAATATACGCGCGCATATGAAAACTTGCAGAATGAAGTGTATCAAAAGTTGACCTTTGTGTTCACAGATATACGTACTTACGCGACGCGCAATGTTTGCCGATTTGCGGGAACACGAAGACAAATTTTTTAATAATTTTTGGATATCCATCAGAAATTTAGATGAATTACTATACAACTTTTATTATTATTCAACAATTTTTTAACACGTATTTTATTTATAGGTCGTGAAATTTAATATAATAATATGTATTAATTTATATTATAATAATCCATATATAATATATTAAAATATAATTAATTAATATAGTTTGATAATTAATTTAATTAATTAATTCATATAATTGATACCCAATAATTTACCATATCCTGCACGGATAGGATATCAACTCCGGACCTATGAACTAAGATTTTGTAGCCCATTATTTTGGAATTTTATTTACAATACTTTAGTTTGATTGAATAATATTTTTCTAAAAAAATTGTATACGAATTGACTGCACAAACAAGGTATAAACGTTTTCGGACCTATGAGCTTGGAAAATGTATACTCAATTGATTAAAATTTGATCAGCGAACGTATGTGAAACCTATCAAACAAACAATAGCTGTAACGCGCGCGCATATGAAACGTACCGCGTCCGGGAAGACACGATTCCCTTGCGTATTAAAAAACACGCTGCGTATCATACGCGTCCATGTGAAACTGCGAACTTATATAATGTAATTCAGAACGCGACGTATGGTACGCGAGCATATGATATGCATCCGTGTGAAACGGACCTTATTTATATTATATCTGAAATATAACAGTCATTTGATTGACATAAGTCCTAATGTCATTAATAATCAATAATTTACTTTTGTACCATATGTGATATTGCTAAACTCTAATTGATGACTGACTAGTATAATTATTTTTTATTAAAATATAGTGTACATATCATTAGCATTAAAATATCCATTTACATAAAGTAATAATTATACAATCATAAAGAAATAGTATGAAATGATACACTTACCTTTTTTTTAGTTTTAGTTAAAACAGAGTCTATTGTTACATTTCCAACAATAGTATTTAATTCAATTCTTACATAAGGATCACTAAAAATAAATGTTGATAAAAGTAAAATATTTTTTAATCAAATTAATGTATATAAAAATTTATTTACCTTGCACCAAATATATCTTTTTTTGCAAGAGAATGGCCAGCAACCACTCGTAATCTAAGTAATGGATCTTGATTCTAAAATAAAATACAAATTACTAGTTTTATTATATAATTATTTAAATATGATAAATTTTTAATAAAAAATGATATAATAATGTTTCATAGTTATACTATGTAAACATTATTTTATAACATAGTCAATTCACAATTATTTGAACCTCATAAGTACTGAAGTAACTTAGAGCCGTATTCATAGTATTTTAAGACCTAAGTTTAGACTCTTTTTCTTATTTATGGGCCAGTACTTAATATTACCTAATAAGTATGAATGATATAGTTATAAACATTAAGATCTTGGGTGGAACCTAGGGCATCTAAAATTTCTGGGATAGTGAGCCAATACTTAATCCAATCAACTAAATGTGTTCAAATTAAAATTAATTTTTAGGTTCTTTCAAATACATTTTTTAAATATTTTCTTAAAATATAAAACATTATAATGAAATATTAGCAGTTAATGGTATGAAAATAATAGTAACCGATACATTCTATTTACTAAACAATAAAAACTCTTATAAAAAAGCAAAAAAAAAAAAAAAAAAGTCTAAACAATTTTGTTGTTAATTACATTAAGAACTTAATTAATAAATGTAAGCCCAAAAAAGCATAACTGATACACAACAAATCTCAATTAATAAATTCATTTTTCACAACTAACTGTCAAATTAATTAACCAAATTTTTGTAAATATTATGTATAATATTATTATATATAATATATATTCAATTTACAAAAAAGAAAGTTTTAACTTTTTGTGGCAAAATATGATAAATTAATTTCATTTGATGTGATAGTTTAACACTGAATAATTTGTCTTGTTTAAAAACATACTATTTAGATCTCTTAATAAAAACATAAATTGTTCATTAATAATTCACATACATTTTACAGGCTTATTTCACTGGATATATTGATATTCTTTGATAGTTTTTTTTGCAACACATTATTTTTATGTTAATTCCAGAATTTTTACAGAATTCTTTATTTTTCATAACTACTATAGGATGAATATTATTTCTGATACACTTAATTTTATTATATAAACAAAATTTTCAGAAATTGAAAAATAAAATATATAGAATAATCTGAATAATTTAATAAAGATAAACCAATGAAGGGTTTACACTTCACAGAAACTAAACTTCCAATATTTTTTTTTTTTATAAGGCTTAGTATAGGCCACTAAGGCCCTTTGCCGCAATTACCACCTCCTCCCATCGTTCTCTATCCTTTACTATCTCTTCCGGATTCTCAACTTCTATTAGCCTTAGGTCTTGATACTCGTGATATAACTTCCAAAATTTATAAAATAATAATGCATTAATGATTCAATTTTATATTCTTTGTTAAGCAAGTTAGAAGTTATTTATATTTAATTAAAATTCCACTCTAAGTAATTTTCTAAATACATCATGATTTCGAAACTTTCAATGAAGAAAAGTGGTCGATAAAGTTAATTATACTTTAATATATAACCTGTTTTATATGCTTTAAATAAACTAGTTATTCATCATAAAAAATTTGAAGTAATGAAAAACGTAGTTTATAATTTTTTAAATATTGTAAGTTCCATGGTTAGAAAACAATTGACAAGGATAGCTAAATAAAATAAAATTGCTTACGTGTGATTTTAATGTTCTTTATGATTAAGTCTGCATTTGACAAATAAAAAACAAAAACATATATATTGTTTAAAAAAAGTATAAAATATAAAAAAAAAATTTAAAGTATTTTTTTAACTTTATGCAATTTTAAAAGAATTTAAATTCAGTTCTTATAAAAGAACTAAATATATATATAAATATATTATATATATATTAAATATATTATATATAATTATAAATAAAAGAAGATAATTGAAAAAAAAACATATAATTTTAATAATAGAAACTGTCAACAATAATCAAGAGCACTGTATAACAAACCAAAATATTATTTTTTAATTAAAATACTACTTATATTTACCATTTTGGTTATACCATTAATAGATATGTAATAATGATTGCATCGTAAATATAATTTACAACTTACTGAACTTAACACACATTTTATCTAACAATATTATAAATATTTTCCTGTTTGGATATATTCATATCTCCATTGAAGAGTAAACTGAATTTATGATCCATTGCAGGCTTTATCTATACAATGGTGCCAAATTTTCAGTAAATTATTAGGAATTTTAATTACATACATTTATGAAATCTATAATTAATTAAAATTATTCAACTTTTAAATTTGAAACCTTACTAGTATTAAAAACTCCATATAGACCAATATCTTAATTGGGAGATGATTTCAAGATTAAGGATATTTTTTTAGATAATGAGGTATAATTATAAAATACTTATAAAATATAGAGAATTCCATAGAATCTAATTTAGACTAAGTCAGATCAAAGAAAACAATATCAAAAATCATTATGAAATATGAATCACTATTAAAGATTTGAATGGATAAAAATATTAATATTTATTTGGATATAGATTCTATCAAAAAAAACTATATATTAGACTTTGACAAAGGAAATTAAAATTCAAGTATACTAAGAAATTTTTAATCTCAATAAGTACCTATATTATTGCTCTAGATATTTCATCCCTCAAACTGTTCTTTGTTGATTTCACGTTAATTTCAAATGAGTTTTAAACTATAAACATTTTACTAAGAGATATTTAATTTAATTTAATCTTTATTTTCCTACTAAATTTATAATCAAACATACAGTCCATTAACATACATCAACTTAATATGTTTTGGTTGAATATTTTATTAAAATATTATTATATTTATGCAACCAATACTTAAATAATATGATAAAAATATGTTTATACCAAAATATTTAACATCAACTACCTATATTTAGCTTACACTATTAAGTATTTACTAATTGTTATTAAAATCAATATAATTAATCTCAGAATGTTCAGAACTTTTGTATGCGTTCACTATACAAATGCATAAGTTTACAATAATTTACAAAATTAGCATTAATAAAAAGTTAACATTTATCATAAAAACTTATTGCAGCTAAATAGTAGGAATATATATATGTATAATTATGAATATATAAATAGTAATAGTAAATACTAAAAAATGTAGAGAAATATAGTTACTCTTTAACTAAATTTCTTTACATTTTTTACTATTATTTGTAATTTATTTCAATTAGGTACATGAAGAATTGTAAGATTTGTAGATTAAATAAAATTAATTATTGTTAACTAAATAAACATTACTAATTTAAGGAGAACAATTCAAATAGGTTTCTTAATTTTGACATATCATCAAAAATAATGTTTGTTTTTGAATAAAACTCACAGTTAGTGTCGCTTCCATTTTTCAAAATCGATTCAACCTAATATTTTTAAGTTGTACTAAAATCACTAGTATTAACTATCACTGATACATTGACGCATATTTGCAATTATCAATTATAATTCTATGACTATTATTTTACTAAAATATGTGACAATTTAAAGAGTAAAGTAATATTTATGATAGACTGATATAAAAAAAAACACTGAACAGTGACCATTGGACGAGGTTCACCATATGTTTTCCAGTATCTACAAATCATCAACACAAAAATGTCGTGGGTGTATTCTAACTAAAATTGCAATAGAACTGCACTATTATTTATCATTTTTTAATTGTAAAAAATATTTGTTATTCTGAATTTTTATTTTAGATTTGGAGAATCAAGAATTTATTGGTTTAATTTACAATATGATTTTTATTTGTTTAAATCTATGACGACTTTGTCCAGAAAGCTTGTTCATCCAATCATTGAATGAAGGGGGGGGGGGGGATTCTGATACAAAATGTTTTCTATTTGGTGCTTCAAAGGATCATTTTTAAAATTGGTTCTACAGTTTTTCCAATAATTGTGAAAAACGACTAAGAAATTGACAACAATCATGGAATACTGGTTTTTAATAAAATCAATATCTTTTTATCGAAACTCAAAATTGAATACCTAATTATAATTAAATTGAAGTTTTAACCAATTAATTTTAATACCATTATCTAGAAACCGAATAATGAAAATGCTATTTATGGATGTTTGAAATTTTAGTACTCTCAACTCTTTATTCATAAATTCTTGATAAAGTTAACTTTTTTTTACAAGTTTCTACATTTTTTATTCTTACAAAACTATAAAATCCTAAGATCTACAAAACATAAAACTTTTAATTTTTTAATTTTAGCAATAAAAATAAGTTATTGGAATTATAAACAATTACTAAGAACGTAAGCGAGACGTACAACTTTATGAAATGTATTATTGTAAAGAAAAATAGGAAATCGACGTCCCGCTTTATTGTAAAGCGGAATTCGGCGCATGAAAAAAGTAATAGTCGATAAGATAAGTAGATACTTTTTTTTAAATTATAATTTATACCAGTGACTCTTAACGTGGGCGGTACCACACTCTATAGGGGCATTTTGGTCACTTGAAGGGACGGTAAGTTTGATTAGGGCGTTGAAAGTAGGTACAGTAAGAATTCTACTGTAAAATACTAGGAAAAATAAGAAACACTAGTGTCTAGTGAAACGTATTGTCGCACGTTTATACGTTGTTGTTTTCATATAGTTCACCTTTATACAACAAAACATTGACCTTAACTTGAAAGAAACAGTTAATCTTCCTAAAGCCACTGTTTCTACTATTCAAAAATTTCAGGAAAACATAACTAATTAGTTTTAATAGTTGTTTAAAAGAGTTGAGATAAAGATAACATATCCCCCCTGATTAACTAAGATAGCTGCAAATTTAATTTATAAAATAGTTTTACTTCAGAAAATAGCTTAGCAAAAGTCTTGTAAACTTGATTTTGTATTCTGATTTATAATATTATAATTTAAATGTAATTTTAACAAATATTTTGTAATACACAAATTGTACATTATTTATTTATATCTCATTTGAATATTGATTCTTATAGAAATATTAAATAACTTTCCCATGTCATCCACGCTGACTAATGTTAAACATTACGTCGATAATAAAATGAATATATTCGATATCGATAATAACGATATTGCCGATTACTTTTATAATTTATATTTCGATAACACGGATATTGTATTATGAAACATAAAATATTGTTTCGTTATTGAGAGTAACTTACAGATAATTAATTGACTAATGTGTTATAAAGCAAACCAACCATTGTTATGATATGTTTACGTTTTATAGAGTTTTCACTATAACTTACAAAGTGATATAAGTATTAAATAATTTTGCAATTATAATAAATAATAAAAAAAATTGTTTATTTATACATAACTATGTATTCCGTTAATTTAATTATTTTAAATTATGTCTCCACTTATCCAGTATCCAAACTTTAATTAATTAATAATTAATTTATAAATAATGTTGATTAAATGCGGTTGAATGAAGTTGAATGAAATGTCGGGCGTTTTATGCAGTGTTCTACTTGAGGGGGGACGGAGTACTCCAAATAATTTTTAGAAATTTTAACATCCACCTACTATTATTATGTTATAATTATAACGCTTAACAAGTTTTGGGGATGCTCTTTTTTTTTTAATAAATAGAGTCCCCCATCTTTAATTTTTCCAAGTTTATGTATTAAGAGAATTCCAATGAGACTGAAAGGTAAATTGTACTGAAGTGTAGTGAGACAAATTATGCTATATAGTTCGGAGTATTGGGCAGTTGACTGGAGAATAGAACAGAGTATGAGTGTTGCGGAAATGAAAATGCTTAGATGTAGGCACGTATACAAAAAAATTTATTAGGGTAGGTTTTAGTTTGTATATTTTCATACTTATTTAATCTATAAACCACGTTTACTAGGATAATATATTACTCTATCAAAATATATTTTATAATTTTCCTGAATTTAGGGAGGGGATCGAACAAAGGCATCCAGTAGGACAGTTCCTTGGTGCAAGAAGTCCTTCTCTCGAAGATATCAAGAATTTTCTACACAGACCCGTCACATCAGACGAGACGGACCCAGTCAGAGTTTGGAGCCTATCAAGTAGGGACGGCCAGAGAGAAAAATTCAGGCCGAAAAAATTTATTACTCAAGCCATATATTAATGTTTAGCTTATAGGCCGTTACTATGGTGGTGGGGGGAGGTAGAAGAGGGCTGAGCTTGTGTTCTATCCCTCCCCAACAAAAACAACATTACCAATTTATTTAATAATTATTTATTTATCTAATCTTTTAATTTTTATTATATATATATATATAAAATAGGACATAAAAAATAAACCTTCAATCAATATCAATATTTTTGTGAGACTATTGTCTATTCATGTTAATTCAATTTCGAAGGCCTAGTTACGCCTATCTTTGTGACTCTATGTATTTTTTTTAAACAACTGAAAAAAAAGTTCGATTAGCTATTGATTTTTATAAATAAGCAATACCTACTATATGATTGAATTTTTTACAATAAATTATATTTTATAAATGGTTTTTAAAAAAAAAAATACATCAATTAAGCTTATATAATTAATTTTATATTTTAAATATAAATAATAAGTTAAGACATTTTAAAGACATGTCGAAAGCTTACTTTTGTAAAGCTTTACTTTTGTGACATAAATCAATCATTTGATCGTTTTCAATATTTATCGAAATTTTTTTTCAACTGACATTACCATAAACGCATATTCATTAGTAATTTTACTTCTTAACCTATTTATTATATACTTTAAAGTAGAAAAAGATCTTTCACAAGCAATTTGAGTAACAAGAAGACACAATAAATACTTATAAGCAACTGCTAAGAATTGATGAGCGTTACTATAAAAATTGTATTTTATCAATACTTTTAACAACACAGTGTACAGTTTCTACAATTATTACACATAACTTGACTTAATTTATCAGCAACCCTGGCTCATCATTTGTGTCTAAGAAACATAGGTACACAATAATAATAATGCTTTTTTTCTGTATCCCAAAATACCCATATTAACCTTCCAGCGGGTATGCCATTGTAAATAATACAATAATTTATATTTATTTGTTTATTCAACTTATATTTTTATTTTATCGGCGGTCATGGATATTTCTCTAAAATGTTATTAACTATGTTTTAGACAACTTTTGAAGTACAAAAACTTCTTTTAGAAACTAACTATTTAATTTTTTTTAAAAACTAACTAATTATTTAAAAAAAAAAAAGTGATACGGCCGTCAGGCCAATGGCAAATCTCAATAAATAGGTCAGACCACCGGAAACCTCCCGGTATCCCGATGGGCCAGGTTGTTCCTGCTTTCGAGGCATCATCCAGAATAGTTTTTGATAAAAACCGCTGACCGACATCATGACTAGGAATGAGGAGGACGAAAGGCTGATTGAGAGGGCATACATTCATGGATAACTACCATGGGAGGCCAACGTAATTAGAACGGAAGTTAGAAGGGAGAACGTACAGGACAAGATACTAAGCCGACTGGTGCCATGCATAGGTCCGCAAAATCACATGGATCTGAACTCAAACCGACATTAAAATTATTGATCTTGTTACTATGTACATATTGGTTATTGGTTCTATTGTTAATTTATTTGTTAATAAGAAATATAAAAAAAATGATGGAATAACAATTAATGGTGGCCGGGCGGAAACATTGTGCAAGCAGATACCGCCTGGTCTGAATATTTTATTGTTGCCTAACCTAAAAGAACTTACGAATTGAAGCATTATATCACATTAAAAAAATTATCGCAACCAATTAGACATAATTATCTAATTTGCATAAACAAATTAGTGGTATTAAAGGATATACAATTCATATAAGTGCAATAAATAAAATAATCAATGAAAATATATTATAGGTAATGTTATGATTTTATTAATAGCATGCATAGGTTATAATCAGGGCTCGTAAGTTCATGCATTTGCATATCAATCTTGCAAAGTTGTATTATCTATTAATCTATTAATGCAAGATAACATAGAAATCCATTTCAAGGTACCACGGTTAAATATGTGAAATCTTTTTTGGTATGTTTTTGTATATTTGGCATATCTACCTATTTATGCATTTTTCTATTTTATCGGGCATATTATACGACATTCTATTAGAATCTATCAAAAATCTATATGGAAAATATATTTAAAATTAAAAATAGAAATTGTATTATCTTTTTTTTTCTTATCTTCTTGATACTCGTACATTCAATGAATAAATTTGTTTGAAAAGTTTCAGATTTAAAATGAATTACTGACAAAGACGTACTATACTAACTATACGCAGTTCATGAAGGCTCAATAATAGTATTAAATAGTATTTAAAAATCTATTTTTTTTTTTAATTGTGACATAAAAAATAAAATATAGATATAAAAAAAATATAATTCATGTTATTTTAAAAATTATTTATGATTTTTTTTAAGTTAGCATTATTTAAGGGCATAATTTTAAATATTTAGTGCATATAATTGTATATTTTTTAACGTTTTAAGGCAAATTTCAAAGCATGTTTTGCCAATTTGAAGTGCATAAATGCATGCTTATTTAGGCATTTTTTAGGGCATGAACTTACGAACCCTGTTTATAATAATCCTATATTTAATTTTTTCGCATATTTCTAACTATAGACCTATAAGATCTTTAATTGTATACGTTTTTAGTATTTAATTTATTTGTAGCCTAATTTTCAATGTAGACAAAACATTGAATAAATTGTTTTTTAATATTAGTGTAAACACATTTTTTAAATAATTTCTCTTCATACATTATTTTTATGAAATAGATTATTAATATCAGTTTTAAAAAATGACGTAGGAACTCCAAACATTGTGAATATAAAATTATGGTACCTAGCTGTAATTAGACAAGATACCTACTCATTGATGATAATACTGATCATTGCCATTGGAAGTTGACAATTAGTCATTAGATAAGATATAGTATATAATTTCAAATATGAAGGTATACTCGTATATTTTTCTTATAATGATGTAATGTTATTACTAAGTAATATAAGGTACACTTACGCAGTGGCATAATTGTGGAGGGGTAAGTACCCCCTCTGACCATTTTTTGAGAGACAAAGGTATAATTTTTCCCCCTCCCCCAGATAATCCAACAATACAAATAGCACCTTATTACCTTTATTATAACCTTTATTAATGAATTCTTATGAATATTATTTAACAATATTGGTACCTAGTACATGCTACCTACAATTTATGTTTATCTAAACCATAAAATGAGTTAAAAGACTTATGTAAAATCAAACAATTAGATATAGTGTATAAAATACAAATAATAAAAATATGTTCTAATTGGTTAGGGGGAGGGGTGTAGGGGTTTTGGTAATAATAAATATATTATATTGCCCCCCTAGGTTTTTTCCCAGTTACACCACTGCACTTACGTACGTATTATAAAATAGACTAAAAAATATTTTCCGAGAAAATCCCAAATTATTCAGATTATTTCATAAAAAATTATACTTAAGCCAAAAAAAAAAAAAAATTAGTTTTTAAATCATAATTATCATTTATAAAAATTAGAAGAAGAAATATATGAACAACATTTTGAATGCAAAATAATGCTTTATAAATTTTTACACCTAAATATTTCATCAATAATATAAGTAGATACGATTGGTACAATATTTAATTTATGTTGTTGGTCAGAAGGGTCATCTTAGGAGGTGTTTCCTGACAGGTTGTTATATGGGGCTGAAGGGGTCTTTTTAACACCCGAAATTTCAGATAAAAATGTATAGTCTGCTCTATAAAATGTAAATTGTAGAAGCTCACATTATCATTATTTAATAAATTATTAATTTTGAATTATTGATGATATATAGTGTACTTATTCATTTTCTATTATTATGTAGATATTTTATTTCATTAGTTTTATGAAAAAAAGTTATGATTATACAGTAAAAATTAAAATTGTTTACTTAAATTCTAATTTTTATTTTTAATTTGTTTTAATTTAAATTGTAAAATTTTGTTTAAAGGAAATTCCCCAGTCCCCCTAACCCAAAAAACCTAACTATGCCTCTGGTTGACAGGTATCCAACCATCACATTTTTGGCCTTTCTTTTTCTCTTTGCCCTTGAATTTTCATTTTCATAACCACTCTTACTGCTTTTGTTTCTTCTCACTTCATCGCATGCACAAATCATTTAAATATATTTACTCTCATCTTGTCCACTATCGACAATACACTAATACCTCTCACATATTCTCGTCACTTCACTCATCCATCTAAGCATTTTCATTTTTACAACACTCATACTCAGTTCTATTCTTCTATCAACCGCCAAACACTCCGAACCAAATACTAAAGTTGGTTTCACTACACTCCTCTAAAATGTACCTTTCAGCATCATTGGAATTCTCTTATCAAATAAAACGTTTGATGCATCTTTCCATTTTATCCAATCACACTTTATCCTTTACATCCATGCCAAAGCCCCCGTCTTTTTTTTACAGATGATCCTAAATATTTAGTTCTTGACTTCACCTATCATATCACCATTTATTGTCATTGGTCTCCTCGTACCCTCAACTTCTTGGTATTTTCCTCCAAAGTCACACTCTGTATAGGTACTTTGTTTTATTTCTACTAATTCTCAATCCCTTTACTTCAAAGGCTAACCTCCACTCAATTAACTTTTTATTAATTTCTTACAGATTTTATCTCACCAAAACTGTAATGTCAGCAAACATCATACTACATGGTACCTCGCCCTGTATATATACCGTAACTTCATCCATAATCACAGAGAAAAAATAAGGGCTTAGAGCCGACAACTGATGCACACCAACTCCGAACTAAAAAATGAAAATATAAAAATAAAAGTTTACCAAACCTAAATTATAGTTATTCATGTCTATCAAATAATAAAGGTACAATTCAAAAAAGTTTAAACTCCCCAGTCATCAAATTAGTACTATAGTATAATTACTTGAAATTATATTAAATAAATTTAGTTATGTCTAAGGTCTAAATAATTGTTTAATTTAAAATTAAAATTTTTTTCTTAAAAAAATATGATTTAATGGCCATTTCGTTATTGTTATAAATGTCTTCATAATAAATATAAATAAATTATGAGAAAAAAATTAAATATATAATACTTCAAATGATTTAAATATTATATTTAAATAGTGTAAATAAACAAAAATATACTCAATCATATATTTCAACGAAAAACCAAAATAAATTTGATAAATATTTATAATTAATCATAACACAATACGTTAAGTCAAATTTTTTAAATCATCAATAATGTCATCAGGATTTACATTTTTAGTCATTTCTTGCTCTATAGTTAAAATCATTAAGCTATTTAATCTCTTTTGAAGCATAGTACTTCTTAATTTTGACTTCACCAATATTAATTTAGTAAATTATCGCTTACATGTATAACTTGTGACTGACATTACTGCAAATGTCTTTATCACAATAATAAATAGTTCAAAAATACAATGTTTATCAAATTATTTTAACCATTGAAGCCAAACCCAAAGTGTTTTAGCATCACAGTTGACTTCAATTTGTTTTGTTATAACAACTTTATTTCGACTACCAATTCATCTTAATTGCACTTTAAGTGTTTACTTAATACATATAAATGTATTAAATGAATATGTAAAATGAAAAAATGAAAAATATAAATGAATCTCTTCATAATAGTTCGGTTAGCAAATCTTTGTTCTTTGGTTAGCAAGGCTATGTGTTCAGAGTATGCAGCAGCATACCCTGCATACCTCCTGCGCATGCTTGTGATGGTTATTATAGTAAGCGTGCGCAAACACTAATTACAGGGTAGTCATACATAACACATTAACATTTAATATTAACAACAAATTTGGATGGGGTAACTTAATTTAACTTAATAATTATATTTTTCCAACATTCTTATACATGTATTTTCCGTTTACAGATGTTTCGGAATGGTTGAACATAATTTGGTTACCTACCTACTTATTATTGTGATAATATTGAATATTTTGGTGAGAGAGGTAAGGTTCACAGAGTAGTCAAATGCGCACGTTTATGGCTATTATAATTATTAATATTGCTATAAGCGCTTCTGGATTTATATTGATAATTTATTAACTATGGAAAATCATAATTTTACCATCACAATACTTTGAAGTTTCAAAATATTGATAATATAAATAAACTTTATTAGAGTCGGTGTTGACTTCAGTGGTACAACTAGAAAAGGGTTAGGGTAATACCCTAGAAATAAATATTTAATATGAGTTTAAATTGTTATCTAACATTTGTTATGAATAGTTTCTGAAATAAAAGAAAGAAAAGTAAACGTAGCCTGTAGGTTGTCAATATTTTTAATTATAAACAAGTTAGTTGCAGGGGTGTATTTAGACTTACTTCTAAGGGGGAGGGGACTCAAATTTTTCTTTAATTCAGGCTCAAAATTTACAAGTAAAATTTTTGGTAATATTTATATTAGGTGAATCCTTAATATTTATGGTTTTTTTTTTTTTTTAATTTAATGCCGAATCCACTTAGAATGGTCTTTTGTGTAGTTCTATTTTAATACCTATCTGTGTTTTGAAAGTTTCGCTTGTGTTTTATCTAATTTTTCACTAAGTATGGACTGGGTCTTCAATCAAAATAATACATATTATTTATCGTTATAGGACATATAAACATTATAAGCAACTGAGCGTTTAACGTTTTTTTTAACGTTATTCAATTTAAGCTTTTAACGTTATACAAATTTAAACGTTTAAACAATTTTCCGTTTACCGTTATTGACAATTAAAACATTATAAAAATTTAGCGTTTTGCGTTATTAAATTAGTGTAAAATTTGAAACGTTTTCAAATGTAGTAATACTATAAAATAAATCATAATTTTTGTTTCTTAATAAAATACCCATTACTTATATAAAAATTGTCTTGGTCTAAAAATTCTCGGGAGGGGGGGGGGCAATTGCCCCCCCATCCCCCCCCCTCAAATACGCCATTGGTTAGTTGTACAGTTAGCATCCAAAAATACTCTATAATTTTCCACTCCATTTATCAAATGAAATTTAAACTAACAGATGAAATATAAGATTTTAGTTTTTCGCATGAAGTTTTCAACACATACTAATTAAATAAAGGTATAAAAAATTAGAAAAATGAATACATTTATTTTTTCAATGTACCACTATCTTCTATTTTAGAACCTAAAAAATATGCATCGTCCTGTACAACTGCAGGTACTTTCACTTTATAATCAAATTTCTAAATTTTAAATTTTATCACAATAAAAACATAAAATTAACACATTAATTTCTTTTCTTCAAAGTGATTATATCAATTAACCAATATTTGGCTATAATAATATTAAATGTAAAATTACACTAGTATAAAATAATAATGAAGATAGGCTATCAATTAAAATCTTAAATAATAAATTGAAAATCATCAAAACTTGAGTTCAACTTTTGAGTTAAAAATGTTTATGAAGTATACCTTAGCCCAGCACTTGGTACCAAAAAAATTAAAATAATTAACAATGTTAGGTGCCTAAATGAACTAGATATAAAACTAAAATTTAATTACTGATATATTACAATAAAATAATGGCAGGAGAGTTTAATATAACTGCCTAAAATACTTTAAAGCAAATCAGTACAATACCATAACATTGACTTAAGTACCTACATGAAATTTCTCTTACTCGAGGAAAAAAAATTTATCTTGTAGCTTCATAAAAAAATAATATTTACATAAAATATTTTAGATTACCGTTGTAAGCCCAACAGGTGGAATAATTGTTGATTTTCTAGTAGGCCGTCTAGGTTCTGGAGAACTACCACCATGTCTACTTCCAGTAGAATGTCGCCTTATAGGAATAATACCTGCAAATCTCCATCTTGATGGAGGTATATCTCCATCAGAAGGAACTTGGAGAAAATTTGAAGAAGTATTTGGTTCAATATTATTATTCATCATTAAAAGTAAATTAAATTTAAAAAAAATACAGTAAATAGGTACATAATTAAAACAAAACTGTTTTATTAATGTTTAACAAAAAAAGTTGACACCTATAATTGAATCATTAGGCTTATCTAACATAGTAAAATGAGCTATCTTATCTAAGTTTCAATTGGTTATTGGTATTTAATCTTCATACTTATATATAAAAACGTAATAATAGTATTGACTAATTCATTTTTATTTAAATAATAGTGTGATTAAAAATTAACAAAATTAAATGAGTGTATTTTAAATTGTACAAACATTTTTACACGATACAAATTTAAAACAAAAGAATGAATATTATTTGTAGTTAAAAACTATTGCCATCATTAATAAACAAATGTCCAATAAGTAGAGGTTCTTCAGTTTCAATAGCAACTTCCACAATTATTCCAACCATTTCACATTTTAATTTATGCAATAACCAACCATTTTCTAGTGTTAAGTTATAAATTTTGGAGTTGGGAATAATACAGCTATAGTCATCACAATTATTAAAAAATATATTATTATCACCTTCAACACCAAACTCCATTTTATATGGCATTCCATACGGATCTATTGCACCCAAAAATATTTTGTGAGAATCATAAGGCTTTAATACTTTAACTGTTATTTCAAAATACAAAGTTGATTTAATTTCAAAATGACAAACAAATATTCTATGGTAAGTTGTGTTTTCGTTGTTACCATTTAATCTTAAGCAACCACCACCTGTAATTGCTTCTCCATCAACATGAGAAATACAATGGAAATTACCATCAGATAGACATAATGGAACAGATGGTTGAAAATTAATTTTTGATAAATTATACCATGAATCCAAAGAAGACAAACCAAAATTGCTGTGATTTTTAGAACCATAACCTCTACAAAAGTAAGTAGAAAATGGTAGAGCAGAAGGAATATGAATATACATATAAGGATAGAGTTTTCTCCAAAACGTATCTTCAATCGTAGTAAATTTATTTTTATCAATTAATGTCTCATGAGTCCAACCAGGTGCAAAAATAGCTACAGACAGGTCATATTTTCTAATAATTTCTAATGACTTATAACAGTCAAGACCTCCTATGCAATTTCGACCAAATACATCTACTCCAACATAAACATCATTAATTCTACTTCCAGCATTGGTAACAGATTTTACAAGATCTTCTTCTTTCCAGTTATAATTAAGAAATATACCATCACAAGCTTGAAATGCTAATTTATTATGATTGTTTAGCTGGTTCTGCCAAATAAGTTTTCCTGTTTCCATACTTAAAGAATCATACCATATAACTTCAGAATGTATTATTACAGTTTTTAATTTAGTTCTTAATAAACTAATAGTTTCTATCATATTTTCAATGTTTTCTAATTCCAATTCATTTTCAATATTAAAAAGATAACCATCAAATTTAAAATATTTACAAATTTCTACTAGTTTATCAATTAAATGATCACGTTTTTCTAAATTACTAAAGATTTGCAACCACAAAGCGTTTCCATCATTCCATTCTGTAATTATTGTCCCAAGAACTTTAACACCATGTTTATGTGCAGCATTTATCCATCCAATTGGTGGTATAGTAATAAAATGATGACTAAAATAAACAAAAGTATCTACTATAGACCAATTGTAAAATGTGTATTCATTACTAGTTTTAGTCCCATTCACAAATCGATCATTTATATAACCACCTTGCATATCATGACATATAAGTGTTTTAGGAAGGCCTTGATTGTGTAACCTTTTAGATGTTAAAAATCGCTCATGACATTTATAATCACCACCACAAATGGAATAATTTGCCCGATTCTGCAAATGTATAACTGGAGGAGATTCAAATAACGGCTTCCAAGATATGGCTTCTTCCAAAGATTTTATCGGCAATACTTCAGTTATTTCCATTTTGGTAATTGTTTAGTACATGTTATAAAAATATACGATATCAACTTTTGCACATTAATTATTAATTACCGTTTAATTTCTAAAATTTTAATATACACTAAACAACAAGTAATTAATTGACAGATTTAATATTCAATTAACAAGATATAATCACAGAAAAAACAACTATGATACGAAAAACAATTATTTTAATTAGTCCATTATCAATAGTCTAACCAAGATTGTTGGCGCCATTATTTTGATAGATATTATCAAAGATGGTATGTAATATTATTTTGATGATGGTTTAAATCGTATCATTCTATAGTTAGATTTAAAATTTAAGATTTATTAATCTAACTCGATCCATGGATTATCTTGGTTCGCGATTTCAATACATAGATATTTAAAGACATCTCCAATATCTATATTTAAATACATTTAATTAAAAATTGTGACCCAAATCCGAAATTTTGATAACCTTAGATAACTGTTTGATAAAAATTAAAACTATAACAAAGTTAATCCTTAATAGTTTTAATTATTATTTCGTAATTCCTGATTCCTGTCTTCTAAAAGTATTTAATAGTTAAATGTTACTTCTTAACAAACTTTCAATATTTAGCGAAATTTTTCTAATAATACTTTTAAACGTTTAGATCAGTGGTTCTAAAACTGTGGTACACGTAACCTTAGGGGTACGAGTCTGGCCAACAAACTTTTAAATTTAAATAGTGGAAAAAACTCCTAAATTCAAGCTAATATTTGCGAATTTCAGGCTTAAAACGATACTGTAACTAACTGTTTAATTCATCATTGATTAAAAGCGCCTGTTGTTATACCAAGTGCACAGTCGAATATATTAAAATTATATTGGGCACGACATTAAGCTATACTAGGGTTGCCAATCGTACTACATTGAACAGGACTGTCCAACATTTGTTTGATTTGTCCTACGTTTAACAATGCTATTACCTTTTTAAATGACTATTCTCGTTTTACAAAAATACCTATTTATATTTCATTATTATTATTCTAATTATATCAATTTATTATTTAATTAAGGAGGTAAACATTCAAATGTCATAATTAATAAGCTAATTTAATAAAATGTAATACATGTTTTTGTTAGTTATCATTATTAAAGTATACACTGTTGGTTGTAGCATTTTTTACTAAACTAAGCAGTGCCGTAGCTATTAGAGGAATGAGCCATGCCCCCTTCACCACAAGCCATATTATTTATACAGTATATATAATCAGTAAAAATAATCATTGTGGTGGTCTTTTTATTTTACATAATGTGTACGTCTTTAAATGTTTTATATATATTTCAATATACTAAGAAAGGGCACACAAAAAGTTTATTGGTAAAAAGCGGTAGTGTTTATAAAAGTTTGAGAGTCCCTGGTTTAGATTACTGCTCTTTGGCGATATCTCTAGCTATTATCACTTACTTATATTGATAACGCCATGAATGTAAACACATAATATAACAATAAATATTATGGCTACAACATAACCTCATAGTTAATACGAAATTGTTCAAATCCATCAAACATGAGTTCATCATCATCTAAATCTATAGCCGAGCAAATATCTAAAATGAATATTGATGAGGTAAGAAAATTAATATCTTTTCACGTTAATCAAGCAAACAATAATAACAATCGTGCAGATTCAATAAAATGGATAAGTGCATTGATTACTTCCAATATGATGCGGACTTTGAGAGATCCATCTTTTCATGAATCTCTATTTCTATTGAAACCATTGAAAAATGTGTCATCTTATCATTGGAAATTATTAAAATTAAAAGGACGATTAGATACGATAACTGAACGAATGATAAAAAGAAAAAGTGGAACTTTGGAACCTTACACTACTTATATGGATGAAGATTCAACTGATAAAATTGATAAATTTTTATTAATGAGTCAAGTAAAACCATTGGAGTCCGATGACGATGACATGGATTTAAATAAAATTATATAATTTATTTTAATATAAATAAATTGTAAACAAATTAATAATGTAATGTATGTGTATAAATATTAAATTGTATCATTTGAACTGTATTTTACAAAGTTTAATTGCATTATTCTTCAGTTTCAATCACCTTTTCTTGACAAATTCTATCAACTAGATTATTGAATTCTTCATGTTGGTCAGCAAAAACATGATGGCCAGCATTAGGAATTATCTGCATAGAAATTCAGTACATATTTTAATTTTTAAGTTTAATAATGATAGATTTACCTTAATCTGTACACAATTTTGTACATCTTTTTTAACCATTTCACCAATACTTTTATCCATCCAAGTATTTTGTCCATAAATAAATGTAATAGGTATTCTTTTATCTAAATGATGAATGCGGTTAATCATTGGGTTTTTTGCCCATCCAAAGCCAGTTACTAAGGTAGTAAATGCACTCTCGCCTCTAAAAAAAAAAATATTAAATAAAATATGCAATGTATATAAAAATAAAATTTTTGTTTTTTTTTTATTCCCAATGTAAGATATTATTTAAATTATTTCTAAAATCAAATAAACATTACTTATATAAAAAATACAAAATACTTAGCTTCACATTTTAATATTAAACTATTTATTCTTAATCATTGTATAATGTTATATTTAATATAGGGTTACTATATTTTATTTGGCGAAAACCAGAAAAAATTATTTTTTTCGTTTTCTCTTATTGACATAACTTTTTATTGATTTTTAACTATACAGATTCAAAAATATATTTATTTATTAATTATTTACTTCTATGGCATCCCCCTCCAGGACAAAAAATTTTAAATAAATACAGTATATGACTACTCTATGTTACAGTACTTAAATTACCAACCAAGTGATTGGTTCATTACAATTTTACACAACAAGAAGACTACAACTGACAAAATATTAAATAATAGTTGATTTCTTAAGTGAAATATACATACATTGTGAGGAAACAGAAATACGAAGAATGTATTTGACAAAAATAATAGTCATTTATTTGAGAAAATAATTAAAAATAGATTTTGTCAGTCAATTAATCAACTTTTTATTTCATGACTATAATATTATTGTTATTCAATCTAGGGTTTAATAAAATATAAGCATACATTATTAAAGAGTCATTCTGGGACAATTTGCTGTCCAGAAACATATCATTAAGACACCGGAATGCCATACTTGAATCTGGTACTGTCTTGGCCTAACCAGGAAATATGCTAACCCTAATTTAATAACTAAAAATGTAACCATATTATGTATTACAATATCACATTATATAATAGGATACCAGTCTATATATATTTGTAAAAATTAAATTAAATAGCATATATAGAATTTCAAACTAGGTAGATTTAGTCTGATTCATTTTGAGAGTTATATGGTTGCAGACCATAGATTACTTTAATGAAAGGTGCAATTTTATACGGTATAATATTGGTTAGTGACTTAAAATCCAATGATAAGGTATCTATTTGTTCAAGTTAATTAATGAAATATTGAAAACATTGAGGAAAATTTTACTTATACATTAGCTGATGTGAAAAACTAAATGTAATTACTAAAATAAATATATATGAGTATATTGTTTGAATTTGATTAAAAATTAAATACTAAATTATTAATCAAAATCATAATATTACAGTGAAATCATAAATAATATCTTACGTTGCACGTTGAGAATTACATTGAAAAATATATTCCCCGACTACAGTGGTTTGTTCTCCAAGTACTGGTTCATATTTTTTTAATATATCAGATCGCAAATTTGTTACTAACCATTGACCTTAAGAATCAATGAACAAATTAAATAATTTCATTGATATTATTCATTGTTGTAGTTAAGACCTGGAAGGATATGTATTTTCATGTATTTATATAATGGTGTAAAAATTGTTTAATTAGCCATGTTTGATTCATACTTTAACAAACTTAATAATGAAATAATATTTTGCATAAGAATATACTTCAATTTTATTTTTCTTTATGCTTCAAAAAATGTAAACAAATAAAAATAATTTCAATCAACCTCCATAAAAAACACATTTTACTCCCTATTAATTTCTTTTGACAATATCTTATTCCCAATCAAAACATTATCTAATTATGTATATTCAATCCCCAAACATTTATGCAACTACATTATATTTAAATCAATACATAAGATGTCTTTATACTAATAAATAAAAAAGTTGAGCCTAGTTTGTACTATATAATTGTAATTGTTACAGTAGTTAGAGGATGTTGAAATAACATGTGTAAATAAAATTAATGTTTTGTAATATAAAATATAACATGGTATGAAAAATGCTTCAACATTCATCTCTAACAAAATAGTAAAAAAATTAAATGTTCTATTAATATATAATAAATTGGCCGGATGGAATTATATAAAATAGTAAGTGCTTTTTTCCATGTATATTAATATAAGTGAAAAAAAATACACTAATGCCCATATGTATAGTCCTGTTGTTATGTATCACATATAATTGATTAAGTATGCTAATCTATTAAATGTATAAGGCTTTTAACTTACTTTATATACTTTTATACATGTGGCTGCCATAATAAATAAATATAAAATAAAAATTTTTATAGAAATTAACAAGTTCTATTCTCGTAAGGTACCATAATTATAATATAAAAATATTACTTTATTATAATAATTTTAATAGACATAGAAAATGCTTATAATTTAAGTTTAAAAAATAAACTTCCAGGCCCTTACCCAAAAACAAGTCCAATTTTAAAATTTTAATTTAAAAGAAATTACCATAAGGCCCTACAAATCTTACTGGCCATAGTGGATTTAATGATTTAAGTGCATAAAATATTCCTTTAGCCCACCAAGGAATTTTGCTTTTAATGTTTTTGTTTTCCTCTGGAAATCCCCATGGATCAGCAAGTATTAAATGGTGAACCCTAAATAATTAATGTTAAAAACTTTCAAAATAATTATAACTAGAAGTAAAATGGACGGTAATACCTTTCAGGGTGATGTATAGAATAAGCAGTAGCTAAATATCCTCCAAAACTATGTCCTAATAAAATGAATTTGTCAAGTTTAATCTCTGATCTCCATTTTTCTATAGCGTTTACATATTGTTGTTCAATTTGTTCAGGGTCTGTACTAAATTTTGGTCTTGAGCTACGACCAAATCCCAATAGATCCATAGCATACACAGGTCTACGATTATTAGATATTTTATCAACATTCATACACCAAAGTCCAATACCAGCACCAAAACCATGTAATAAAACAATGGGCGTTTCATGTTTTTCATTGTTTACTTCTAATGTCCATATTTTATCTTCTTGTTCAACAACAGGTCCTAGGTTAACATACCGTGTTCGGTAAGGAGATTGAACATCTAACAAAACATACATTAATTAGATATATAAAACAAAATTAAATTTATAATTAACATACACGATAATAATTTTCGCTCAGCTTCTTGTAAAAATTTCCACGACATTGAACTCCAAGAAAACCAACTCCAAAATAAACACCCTCTGCAATGATAGTTCATAAATAAGTTATTAACACATAATAATATTTAATACAGCATAATAAAATATTTGGTGTACATAAAATTTGCATACCTGTATACTGAAGAAGCTTCCAAATCGTTTACTTGTGTCATTGTTAAGACACTTTAATTTTATAAAAAAAATATTTTAAAACTGGCAGTAACATTTATATTTCTTATTTTTAGAGATATAAATATATAAATGAAAACTATGCAATGAAAAAAAATAAAAGCGGTCTATCAGTAAAAGTTTTTAATTATATGATTTATGTATATATTTATTATAAGCACACTATATATTATTATAAATACATCGATCACAAAAAATAGATAACAATATAAAATAATTCGGTTTAGGTATAACTTTTACCCTACAAATCACCTGAGTAATTAAGATCTACTAGATTAATATAAACCACGGTTATAGATAATAAAGTTGCGGAACGAACCATGAAAATCTGAAGCTTAAAACGTATACTGGCTTATACACCAACACACAGCGCTCTCTGGGTAATAAATTGTATGACTACATTAATAAATTATATTATGTTATTCTGTATTTCTGTCATACCTATTTTTTATTGTTTTTCAATAATTATACAGAAGTAAAATATAGTACCTACCTATACAATAATATTTATATTCGTATATACGATTATTATAGGTTTCAATCTGATAGTTTTCATCCTTCTTAAATATTGATGGAATTGCTCCATCCAAAAGTTTAGGAACTAAAAGACATATCTAAATAACAATTTATCATTTATTGAAAAATGGATATAAATTACAATTAAGGTCCACTGAAAAAAATAATAATATATTCTTACTCTGTATTTATTTTCACTTTCACCGGATTCCCAAGTAGACTTAATATCGCTCTCCTTCAAGTGTGAAGCACACACTGTTACTTTTTTAAAAAACAGTTTTTAATGCATTTTCCCATTTATTTATTTTCTCTATGCTTTTAGGGACCCCAAAATTTGTTTTTGAAGCTTCATGTGGATATTTCACACATCAATTAGCCATACTGATATGTTTTTTTTAAACTTAGTCTTTGGTCTTCGATACGACAAAATATCTTATATACAATTCATAAAGAATTTTATTTCGTAAATTTCCTAAAAAAAAGTTAACTAGCATAAATTTCATCGGATTGAATGATTTTTGTAACAGTCAGAAATGTAATGTATCTAAAATGTTATTATGTTAATTCAAGAGTTTCATTAATAATACACGTTTTAATATAATACAGTTTATATACCTAATGTCTTATAAATCTATTATTATTATTATCTATTAATTATTATTTCATAAGAAAAATGATATAGTTAATATTGAATATTTTATTTATTTAAAAAAATCAATTTTTTATTATTACCAATATTATTATTTTTGTACATTTGTTATTATTTAGAGCTTATAAAGTTATAAACATTTTTAATATTTGTATTTTTAAAACACTGTGTACATTTAAAGTGTCAAGCTAAAATGTTACTCAATAGTTTCATAAACGACACACACTTTAAGATAATAATACATTGTATACGAGTAGATAATATTTTGTACCTAATAGTTGTATCGGAATCTTATAATATGTTACAGTTGAAATTATGGGATGGTAAATTTCTTCCCTCACTAACGGAAACCACCTATAGGTATATCAATAGTATTATCATTTACAGGCAAAGAGCAGTTGCTTGGTGTACCAGAACTTATATCGGGTTCTAGACAAAATCAAGCAATTATCAAAGCAGTATATCAGATTCTTGAAATTTGGGGTTTAACCAAAAAAATACAAGCTTTATGTTGTGATACAACCACATCCATCATGGGTCGACTAAAAGGCGCTTGTATATAATTAGAGCAAGAGCTAGAACGTTATATACTATATTTACCATGTAGACATCATATACTTGAAGTTTTATTGAGAAGTCTTTTTGAAATAAAAATTGATATTGCATCCGCCCCAGATGTACCAAACGTTTCCAAAAAACTTGGCCTAATATTAATATCAAAAACTTTCATAGTGGATTGGAAGATACTTTTATTTTTCAATCAGTACACAATTTCAAAGAAAACCTCTTAATGTTCAGTAAAAATCAATTATGTCAGTTTCAACCTCAAAATAACAATAAGGAACTGTTAAAACTTACCATTATATTCCCAGGTGAAAAATCTCAAAATGGTATATTTTTCAAAGTTCCAGGACCCGTACATCATTCTCGTTGGATGGCAAAAGCCTTATATACTCTGAAAATATTTTTATTTCGAAACGAATTTAAATCAACATTAAATGAACATAATGCTTTCCCCGACTTGTGTATTTTTATATTTCAGATATATGTTAAATAATGGTTTTGTGCTCCAGCTACTGCTCTAGCACCAAACATGGACTTACAATTTATTAAAGAGCTAATATTGTACTAGGTCATCGATATACAAATTTCAAAATTAACATTAAAAAAAATGTGTAGTCATTTGTGGTACCTAAAACCAAAAGTAACAAAATTAGCATTTTTTGGTGACAATATATCACTGAAAACAAAGGCAAAAAAGGTTAAAGCAATGAAGAATTTTGATATCAAATCAAAATACAAAAAACGAATAATCTTATAATCAAATAAAATATACGATTATGCTAATAAAGATATCGATAATTTTATATCAGTCTAATCTAGGAATTTTTTTTAATAGATTCGGTATAATGTTGGACTTTTTAGATTTAGATCAGAAATTGTGGAACGAAAATGATCAATATAAAAAACGAAAAGTATTAGTAAATAACTTAACTGTAGTTAATGATATTGCAGAGTGAGGAGTGAAATTAATTGAAGATTATAGCAAGTTAATAACTAAAAGCACTTGGTTATCAGTAGCCGTCGCAACAGGTTGTCCTTTGTGCTCTGATTACCGAAATATTTATACTTCGTTACCGTTTTAACATGCCTTCAGAGGTCACAGATCTCCTCAAACCCGTAATCTACCTGACACCTCAAGAAAAAGAACAAACGTAACTACACTTACTCCACCCTTTCAAAGCAAAAACAAATTTACTCTACTTCAAAACGTCGACGACGAATCTGAATAAGATGGCGCTTCCACTAACGACAATACTCAAGACGCTCAGGTCAGTCCCAAAATACCACCAATTTATGTCTACAATATCTCAAAATACGAAACTTTCCACACTTCTTTATCTAATCAAACATTTAACGATTTCTCGATCACACACTCAAAAAATTTTCTAAAATTAAATCTAAGCTCTATCATTGATTATAGAATAGATAGATAGTCAACGCAATGTTAATATTTGGCGACTACTCATAAGATGCAACCGCTATGGAGCGCTGGCGTCGCTGGGATGCAAGGAGGTGGTACCTCTATCGTAGGTCGATGAACGACGTACGCGGTGGGTGCTAGGATGCAAGGTGGTGGTACCTCTATCATAGATAGTCATGAAGACGGTAAGGCAATCACGCGGGGTCGGCGAAAAATACCGTCGTTCTATTTATAGAATTATTTTTCATGTAAAATGAAAAATTGAAGTACCATTATATTTATTCCCATTATAATCGATAAAATTAGTGATTATTATTTTATTATCATTATTTCGTCAATATTTTACCGTTTACTCTGTGAACATACGAATTACGAATTAGTCTTCACGTAAGTATTCTTCTCTGCAGTTGTCACTTGTCAATGATAAAAGGTCTTACTTGTTTTATATTCTAAGTATTTTGCCTTATATTGTTATTTGTTACGTACTTTATTTTTTATTACTTTTACGTCTTGTGAGTAATTTTAAAAATGTCTGGTAACAAGTGCCAATTTTTAATTTGTGGAAAGTCGAAGAAAACATTTCCAAACTTGAGTTTTTTCCGTTTTCCCAATGATGAAAGAAGAGAAATTTGGATAATTAATTCGGGTAAATAAATGTTTTAAATTTATAAAAAGAGCTCAGGTGTTATTTTTTCGGTTTATTAGATTTGTTACCAAGTTAGCTATAAATCCCTTTTATTAAGTGATACATTTTTTGTATATTTCGGATAGCAACTTATTTTGTTATTTGTATATTATTTATCAAACACATATAAACTGATTTTTTGTTTTGGAGTTTTGGTGGAGGTACCTACAGTGGCGTATTTTGAGATTTTTTTTGGGGGTGTCCTGACTCCTGGCAATACTTTATCTCAACAAATATTAACATAGTTTCATCACGAATTCATACCTGATTATAATACATCTTAATACTTCAAGTGTACTGTATACTGTACACAGTATATATTTTATATCGTCGGCCTTTGCTATAGTAATTAGTTGACAATAACTTGTATTCGAAGAAAGATAATAAGGTGATAACCAATAATACGGCTCACCCGACATCACGAAACGATAATACAATTCTAAGGATTACGTAGTTCACGGTTTACTGCGAAAGTTCAAATAATATTTTGCTAATGAATAGTACCTATTTTCTGGTATAAGATGAAATATACATTATTCAATTTTCAAAGCAGTTTTAAAATATTTTGTCATTCGTCAACAATATTTTGCAATACTTCAGTAATAAATAGAACTACAAAAAAATTGGGGGGGTTTAACCCCCAGGACACCACCCCTAAATACGCCACTGGGTATCTATAATGAATAATATAGGTAAATCTATATAAAAAACTATATCACTAAGTTCATGTTAAGTACTAATTAATTAATTATAAAAAACAAATAATACCTATTTAAATTTTGTTTATATCTCTGTGCATTAACTGATTCAGGTACTGTAAAACATTTTGTATTAGAAGCTTCGCAATACTTCACAGATTTACATAAATTAAAAAAAGGAAAATTAACACAACCACCCTGTTTTAAAGGTTTTAAGCAGACCATTAATAGTGTATTGCAATTTTTTGAAGAAGAAAAATCTAATGATATAGTATTTTTAATGACCAACCGTTTGAATCAGGATGTATTAGAAAATCTTTTTAGTATTTTTCGACAAAAGGGTGGTTATAACAAGAATCCAACAGCCAGAACGATTAGGACTTCGATAAGAAGTAATTGTATTTTTTCTTTATGCACATCTACTAGAACAAATTGTGAGGCAACCTTAGAAGATTATAATCCTATAGTAATTGACCCAATAAGACCTCAATATCAAGTAAATTCCTAAAGGATTTATCATTAAATTCTGATTCTGACACAGAGTGTATTTATAATTTATCCCTTTTTTTTTCTATATCATCTGATGAGGACTCGATTAAAAATGTAAATATTGATAATGATGTTACCTTAGAGGACTGTTCTGTTGCATATTTTGCTGGATATTTGGTTTATAAATGTATAAAAAAATTTAATTGTAACTTGTCAACAAGAACTGTTTACAAATAAAAATGTATGTGATAAAAAACAATTACTTTTTCTGAATAAAAACTACACTCCAATAAATGATGCAAGTGGGCTTAAAGCGCCATCAAATAATTTTAATAATGTTATAAATAAAATTTTAAATGTTTTTGAAAATAATTATAAAAACTATTTTCATAAAAAGAAAATTAAACAACAATTAACTGAACTTGTAAAAAATAATAATATAATTAAAAAATGGCTAAACGAATCAATGACAAACTGTTTAGAGCATAAGTTGTATATAATTGAATAACTTTTAATATGCAAAATATTTAATAAAACAAAAATGTTTTCATTTTTCACATCAAAATTAGCAAAACTTTCAAAACTAAAAATATTAAATCATATTTAAATAATAACAATTTTATATTCATGTATTCATTATTTCTATGTTCTGACATTGTACCTATGAGTTAGCTTAATCTGTTTTTCAATCGATCCATATATTTGCTGATACACTGAGTATAAAACTTGCAGAGCCTGCTGATCATGGTGTTACCTGTGCCTGAGAAGTCAAACATTTTCTTTCTTTTACAAGTTTACCTGTATTGTTTTATTTTTGTTGGTTGCTAACCTTTTGCAACCATATCTTTGTGTTTGTACTGTTGTTACTATAAAATTGTGATATGCAATTGTGTAAATAGTTATATGTCATAACTGACAATTAAGTTTACTGTATTATTATTGTATTTTATTATATTACGAAATATTCATCAATACCTACAAATATAATGAAAAAAGTATGAAATTATGTCTACTCACATGCATAGTTTTTTGCATAACAGGTCAAAATAATTAAAAAGGTATCTGGTGCCTGGTATTTAATTTTCACTACTCAAATTATTGAAGTGAAGTATAGAATGTTTTCTGAAAATTATTGTAGGCATTAATAATTAACATTAATAATTCGAAACTGGACTGAGATGGTAATTTAGGGAGGTCATTTTTCGAAAATCACCATAGTTTTTCCAGAAATGAGAAAAAATTGTTGAAAAACTGAGTAATTTCGGTAAAATCTGTAAAATTCCGCCTTAAACGGATTTAATCATATTTAATTATCAATTTTATCATATCATTTAAAATAGTAAATCATTAGGTACGAGTGCTAGGAATTAAATATCAATAAAATGTATAAATAACTCTGACCGCAATGGCGCAATGCAATATTAAGTTATGAGCACCCGTGGCCCGCCCCGCCCAGTGCGGCAGCGCTCGACGCTCGTTCTGTATTTATCTATACAGATTGTAAAATAATTATTTTTTCTATTATACAACGCATTCTATCGGCAGCTAGAACAAACATAATTTTAGTAGCCTAATATCTCTATACCATGGACTATCTATCTATTCTACAATCAATGGCTCTATCGAAGATTACAGATCGATAACAAAAAGTTTCGAAGAAACTGAAATTCAATATCATACCTATCAATTCCAAACTGAAAAACAATTATCAGTAGTCATCAGGAACCTCCCAATTCCTATAACGGAGAAAATGATCTTCAACGTGCTTAAAGAACTTAACCTCGAAATAGATACAGTAACACGTCTCCATAATCGTTTTAAAAATCCTATTCCAATTGTCGCCGTTCTATTCAAAAAAATCATCACCGAATATTTACTCTTTAAATAGATTATTACATTGCGTAGTTTCAGTAGAACCAAGAAAACCTTCAACAGACATCCCTCAGTGCACAAATTACCAGAGATTCTCACACACCAAAAAATTTTGTCATTTACCGCCTAGGTGCGTTAAATACACGGACGACCATCACTATAATCAATGTCAAAAAAATTATAGAAACTCCCGCTAAATGTGTCAATTGTGACGGTAATCACCCAGCTAGTTACTGAGGCTGCACGTTTTATAAAGATATATCAAAAAACAAAAATAAAACCGTTGCTAATCCTCGCCATAACAATAACAATAATTATAGTAACGCAATACCTAAACCAGTTAAATCAGCACGTACATACTAATAAAGATAACACTAATAATCATTTCACATATGTCTCTTCATGCAAAAATAACTCCAACAAAAATTCAACAAGCTTCATGAAAACTATCCTACCACTTATAAACACATTTATCACTCAACTCATGAAGAAAATAATTGAAAATCTGCCAGTCATCATAAATAGCCTAAATCAAAATACTCATGGCTCCCCATAACGCAATCTTACTAAATTGGAACGCCAACGGTATAAAAAAAATCATAGGAACTCTTTACTAGCATTTCATAATCACCTCAACATAGACATCGTGTGTATAACCAAAACACATTCATCCCATATGGACATAATTAAATTCCCCGGCTATAAAATGTACCGCACGGATCGTAACACACCGGCACGCTCTATGGGTGGCGTAGCAATACTGATTCACAACAAAATTAAACACCAACACATTCCCATACCTGTTCTTCAGAGTTTAGAAATCACAGCAGTGTTAATTAATTTTAATACTAGTTCTATCCTAATCGTCAGCGCTTATCAACCGCCAAGTCGCACAATATACATCTCTGATTAGGTACGTCAAAGTAATGAACCTATACAATAACACTATAATGGCCGGCGATTTAAATTCAAAACACACTAATTGGGTATGCTGTGTCTCGAATCCAAACGGTAATAAACTACAAAAATATATATCTACCTCTGCATGCATAATATCTGCATCAAGTATACTAACTTATTTTCCATCAGATATGAATAGACTTCCCGACATACTAGATATTCTAGTAACCAAATTAATTCAATTCAACGTCCCACAAGAATACCTCTCTGAACTTGACTTGGATTACAATCCAGTTAAAATACATTTTAATTCTCCATTGCAATTTTACCGTCTAAATAACTCACTGTTCAAAGGTAAACCTAACTGGTGCACTTACTCGGATTACATAAATAAAAAATTAAATATACCTAATAATATAACTACTGTCCCAGCAGCAGACAAATTGGCCGAACACTTCACTGAAGTCATTACTAATGCTGCGTGGGTGTGCTCGGTCACTACACCCCCAAATCAAATTCAAAATAATCACGGTGCCTTACCACTAATCATATTGACATTAATCCAACAAAAATACAATGCCACGCGCGTTTGGCAAAACCAGAGAAATCCTGCAGCTAAAAAAATGTTAAACAAGCTTACTAAAGAAGTGTAAACCACCTTGCAACAATTCCACGTAAATTCATATAGCAAGTTCTTGTCAAATATTCATCAAAAAGACTCTAACTTATGGAAAGTCACAAAAAGATTATTAAACTAAGAGACAAACTGCATTCTTTCTCTTCGCACTACAGCTCATCTCATCATTATCTGACGCGGAAAATGCAAATTTTCTCGAAAAACCTATCGAACACTTTCTCCCCGTACCAACACGCACACAACACTAATGATCTTAGGGTTGAAGAATTTCTGCATCACCAAACTTCTTGATACAAAAATCAATCAATTTTGTTACTCCAGGTGAAATTAAAACAATAATCAAAAGACTACCCAATAAAAAATCTCCTGGTCACGACAACATCACGAATCATATTTACAAAAAACTACCTACTAAAGCAATTATGTTCATGACTTCCCTATTTAACTCGCTTCTTCGTATTGGTCACTTCCCGGATAACTGGAAAAAAGCAATCATAATCCTCATAAAAAAACCGGGGAATGACAAAACAGACCCGGACTGCTATAGACCAATTATTCTACTAATATCTTTATCTAAGATTTTTGAAAAAGTCATCCTTTCGAGATTGCAAAGCTACCTAAACTTTACAGACACAATTCCAAAATTTCAATTTGGATTCAAAGCACATCACTCCACTACTCAACAACTCATGCGTATAATAGAACACATAAGTAACTCATTTGAAAAACACTGCCACACGGGTGCCGTTTTTATTGACATCTCTAAGGCCTTTGATAAGGTATAGCATCATGGGTTGTTGTACAAGCTCAAAATTATCAACACACTAAATTATCTACTCAACTCCCTAACTTCATTTCTATCTAATAGGCAATTTTCTGTTAAAATAAATGACAACTTTTCTTCTTTCCAACCAATCTTAGCTGGCGTCCCACAAGGATCAATACTTGGCCCAACATTATTCAATATCTACACATCCGACATCCCGCAGTCACCGCACATAAACATAATCCTCTTCGCGGATGATACTGCCATTTATTCTGAATCTCGCAACCCTGAAGCAATATCTGTATATCTATAAAACCACTTAAATACATTATCTGCCTGGTGCAAAAACTGAAAAATATCAATTAACCCTTCAAAAAGCGTTAAGTGTATTATTCAGTTTACGCCGAAATCTTACTTCACCACCGCTAACTTTTAACAACGAACCAATCGCATGGAAGCCGTCCGTCAAGTACCTTGGCGTAACGTTGGACAAAAGATTAACCTGGTGTCCACACCTCTCATCTAAATTCCAACAAGCCTATCAACGACTAGGAATGCTCTTCCCTATCTTAAACAGGAAATCTTCGCTACAAAAAAATACTTTCCTACTTATTTATAAGCAAATACTTCGTCCATTAATCACATACGCTTGCCCTATTTGAGATAAATGTGCACAAACTCATCTTAAAAAACTGCAAATATTTCAAAACAAAGTTTTAAGAAAGATAACAAACGATCCATGGTTCGTAAGGAACTAAAGTATACACAAAGACCTCAAAATTCCAACTCTTCAAGACCACATCAAGCTCTTTGCTGTGAGCTTCTTCGAATCCATTCACAAGTCAACAGGTTCAATGCACTACCACATCAACATCAGATTACCTTCACAACGCCGCCTCCAACGAGGTCGCCCGGATGACCTAATCCCTCAAGAAACATTCTAACTTAAGTCTCTAACTATTGTTAACATTTTACTTAAAATTGTCGCACTTAACACACCAAAATGTATTAATTATCCACATCACTAGGTGTAGATAGCGAAAGCTAGGAATACCTTATTGTAAAATAAATAAATAAAAAAAAAGAAATAACTAAATGTGAAGACCAGAAGCAATATTTACTGTAAGCAGTGAGTGAGTATCGTCGGCGATTGTCAAATTGTAAAAAACCACCTTGTCCAAGAACTTTTAAATAGGTAACTGAAAGAAATAAACTATGTAAAAAAAAATTGAAAAAATTATAACAATAATTGCTATTATATAATTTTTCTTATGAAATAATAATCTATTTATATAAAAAAGAAGCCAAAAATGTATAACAATTCATCAATTGAGAACAGCTGGGTCGAGTCGACACAATTTTTTTTTAATTGTTCGTAATTGCCAGAAGTTTTTTACGAAAAAATTTTTTTGGAAAAACCCTTTTTTAAAAATTTTTTTGATAATTGATTTTTTTGAGTTCTGGAATGTTTTTTCGATTTTAAAAAGCTACAGCAAGCTTTAGCTTTTAGAATTGTCCATATGACATAATTAATCGTTAAAATGGGGACCCCGGTTGACACCAAAAAAAATGGATCTTCATAGAGAGCCATAGTGTTTGTTACCATTTTCCTCCAAAACGGCTTAACCGATTTTAATGAAATTTTGTATATACATTTAGTAAGTCTGTGAATAGGTTTTTATCTATTTTTTATACTCCTAAGTGCTATTGTTTAATAAATCGTAGTTTAATTTAATAGTTTTTGACCAGATTGATAACTGTGCAATTGAAAATTAATTATTAAATAATACTATTAAAAAACTATTAAAAACTATTTAAAAACTATTAATTTTATTTTTGGTATTAAATGACGGGTATTGCATAAATATTAAACAACAAGATCCTGCAACAGGTGCCAAAACAAATAAGAATGTTACTTCGAAGGATTATTATGCACATCGGTAGATAATTTGACGCGATCAGGACAACGTAATTCTACGATGTCGTGAGCTTTGTCAACAATATTGATGTCGACATGTATATAAAGATAGAGAGCGAACGATTTCGATACTTGCGATTCAATCAAAATCATGTTTTTCACACGGACGTGTGATAAATTATACGTGTGACGAATTATACGTGGCGTTCTCTCGAACCATCCAGTTTGTGTTGGCGAAAGATGGGATACCAAAAAATATTGTACACTCTGTTACATTAAGGAATTCATATTGTTTTTTACTAAAATTATCATAATTAGCAATATATATATAATTTTAAAGGGTCAATTTTAATAAATAATCAAAAAAATTAATGTTTGATGTTTTTTCATTTTTATATTCCGTCACCGTTCACATCACTCCTTACCTCTTCCACCAAGGGCGTATTTGTGGGAGGGGGCGAAGGTGGTACATTAGCGCAAGCTCTGTCTTAAAGGTATGCACGCACGCCCTAAAATAATTGCTTAAACTGAATTCCTTAAAAACTGACTATTTGCAATGCTATATTTGTTTTCAAGAAATATATTGTTTGCAACATTTTTTTTACGGAAATTTATATCTCGAAATCGAGCAAAGTGTTTCCTTAGATATTTTTACACAGTATAAAACATCACCTCTCTTTCCGTTGATATTATTTTAATAGCCTGTGCTCTCCCGGAACACGTTCAAAACGTATAATAAAAAATAAATTAAACTACGTACTCGATTATAAAGTTAGTTTACAAACAATTAAAGTATATTAGAGATATAATTATGATTAAAAATGGCAACATTTTAGATAATATTGAAGTAACACCATCCGATAGTGGTATGAATATGCTCCCTTAACCTAAATTGATGTTTAATGCACCTTAAGCCACTACCAGTCGAGTTTGAAACTAACCACCGTACAACCAAATTTAAAAATCTTCAAATGTACGTTTTATCCAATTGTTCTGGAGAAGACAACAATAAGATAAATAATTATTAAAGAGTAATTAAAAATTATCGTTAATACAAACTTTTTTCTTAAATATTTCAAGTTTTTTAATACATATTTTGGAAAAAGTAAGTACATAAATATTTACATACTTTGACTTCTTTTATTACATACAATTTCGTGTTACTATTTTTTTTAATAGTTATTTATACGTTTGAAATTAATTTAAATACTGCATAAATAACAATGGTTCTCTAATTAGAATTATTTTAAATATACAAGTATTAGATTTTTTATTTCACTGTTGCATTATTACCAACTAGCTGGTGAAAATAAAATGTAACTAACAATGATATTACAATGTTTCATAGTTATTGCTGAAACTGTTTATTTTTTTGACTATTATCTTTTACTGGTGTATAGTGTATACCTAGTATTTGTATTTGATTTGATTCCATTGATTATAGTCAATACTTCCAGTTTCATCTGCCAATGTTGAAAGAAAATAAGGAGTTCGAAAAAATATCTTCAGAATTCTACACTTGAGTAATGGCTTGATATATTATTCATTCATAGATAGGTACCTACCTATGTAAATATAACGCATGCTATGGTAATATATATGTATTCCAATAGTGGCAAACTGGCAAAGCTAGACGACTAAATTAGATTAATAATCTAATTTAGTTATAGGTATAGTTTATGGGTTTTTAATTAATATTTGGAGACAACTATGGTTTTATTTTTTAATGTCATAATTATCATAATTGTTTTGGAAAAAAATTAGAACATTTTTAAATTTCTTATCAATCCGGGAGAACTGGGATATCATCTTAATAAACGTAGTAATAAAAGTATACATTAATGTGGTGGTCACACTGATTTTATAAGATACGATAATTAGTTAACAATAAAAAGTATTAACTTAGCAATAATCTTTGAGAACCACTGACATTTTCTTATCACAACTAGTCGATTATTGCTAATGTATCCTTCATATTCTACACATTATTAATCGTAGTATTAAAACTTATAAGTTTCATTTACAACTATGGATTCAAATCAATTACTGAAACTTTTAGATGTTAAAGGAACTGTAAGCACATTGGACCTGGCTAAAGAAAACAATGTTGATCATCAAAAAATAATTGGTGTTGTTAAAAGTATAATAGCTCTAGGCAATACTATTACGGCTGAACCAGTGACAAGTAAATACTGGGAGCTCACTGATGAAGGAGAGTTAGTTTTATTGAATGGTAGTTATGAAGTCAACTTATATAATGCTGTTCCATCGGATGGCATATCTCAGAAAGAATTAATGTCATTGCCAAATGCTAAAATTGGATTCAGTCAAGCTATGTCTAAGGGTTGGATTGCTATTGATAAATCTGCAAATAAAGTGGTAAAGAAAGTTGATTCAGTTGTTGATAAGGTTCAAAAAGATTTAATTCAATTGAAAGCATTTCATGATCAAATTGCTGAATCTGACAAACTCGATTATAAAAAAAGGAAATTAATCAGAGAAGTAATCATCAAAAGTTTTATATTAGGTATGTATACACACATATATATATATATTCATATATATATATATATATGAATATATTTTTTCTTCTTGATATTTACCTTTAACTTATATGCATTATTTGCTGCAGGTAAAGGTCCAGAATTTACTACATCTATTATTAAGCTTGAAACTGAACTTACAACAGAAATGATACTATCTGGATCCTGGAAAGTGTCTCCATTTAAGCCTTATAACTTTGAAGCTTTAGGTCAACCTCCATTGTTTGGTTGTCTACATCCATTATTGAAAGTACGGACTGATATTCGTCAAATATTTCTCGAGATGGGATTTACTGAAATGCCTACCAATAATTTTGTTGAAAGCTCATTTTGGAATTTTGATTCACTATTCCAACCTCAACAACATCCAGCAAGAGATTCACATGATACTTTTTTTCTGGATGACCCAAAATTTAGTGAAAACTTCCCTCAAGAATATTTAAACAAAGTAAAATCAATACATTCTAAAGGTGGATATGGTTCTCAAGGATATGGTTATGATTGGTCTTTAGATGAAGCTAAGAAAAATGTTTTAAGAACTCATACAACTGCTGTAAGTGCTCGTATGTTACATGGGTTAGCTAAAGATTTTAAACCTACCAAATACTTTAGTATTGATAGAGTATTTCGGAATGAGACTTTAGATGCTACTCATTTAGCAGAATTTCAACAAGTTGAAGGAGTAATAGCAGATTATAATTTGACCCTTGGAGATTTAATTGGAGTTCTTCATACATTTTTTGAACGTTTAGGAATTACTGAAATAAAGTTTAAACCGGCTTATAATCCATATACAGAACCCAGTATGGAAATATTTTGTTATCATAAAGGATTAAAGAAATGGATAGAAATTGGTAATTCAGGAATGTTTCGACCTGAAATGCTCTTACCAATGGGCTTACCAGAAAAAGTCAACGTCATTGCGTGGGGTTTATCATTAGAGAGACCCACTATGATTAAATATGGCATTAATAATATAAGAGATCTAGTTGGCCCCAAGGTTAATTTACAAATGGTACAAGATAATCCAATTTGTAGATTAGATAAATAAACTGTATTGTAAATTGTATATTATAATATAATTGTCATTCAGTATAATTGATTATTTTTTTAATACTTTTTATTTCACTATTTATAAAGAATACTTATAAATCAACATCGTCTCCAAAAAAAGCTTTCCAACATTCTGTTAATGCTTTTTCAGCAGCATCTTTTCTTTCTTCATCAGGCATTGCAGAAATTTGTTCTTTTAATTTTCTTACCTTATCTATAGTTTTGAAAAAATTAATATCTCCTTCGAACATTTCACCTAAAATTAAAATAATCTTAGTATAATTATGTAATGAAATTAATGTTTTTTTTCAATTACTAAACAAATCACTATCCAAATCAGTTTCTTGTTCTATGTCCATGTTTAAATCTGATAACTCTCCACTTAACTGACAGTTTACTACACTATCCTCAATAATTGCTTTGGTGCTAGGATGTGTGATTTCACCTTAGGATAATACAATTTTAAGAAAAATAATTTTACTAATGAATTAACTAGAACAACTTACACTTGGCTTGGAGATTTGGCCAATGGTGTGCATAAAGAGCTTGTCTTACACGTTCAATTCCAGTAGTATCCATTTCTTCAGCAATGTCTTCCAATCCAATTAATTCAAAATAATTTTTTCGACACCATTCAAAAACTTCAAATTAATATGAAAAACAATTATGAATAATTTAAAGGTTTTTCATTATTAAAATAGTTTTCACTTAAAATACCATTTAGATTTTTAGCTGATTCGCAATCTATATGTTTTTCACTCAATAGTATTAAAATCTCAGCTTGACTTTTTTGAACTAAAGGTAAGCATTCATCAATATTTTCTATAATATTGCTCTAAAATAATAAAATATTTAAACAACTTTATTTTATTTCATTATAGTTAAATATTTACCTTTTTTGGGTCAAAAAGAATAATTATAGCATTAATATTGTGTATAAATTGATCAGATAGTTCATTCAAACTTTTAGAAGTACATAGATTTACATCAGCAGTGTAGTATTTGCAGTTAATTGTCCATTGATTTGATAAAGTAGTATTTTCTAAATTGCATACTTCAATATTTTCTTCATTCCTTATTACTATAACAAAATATTATAGAAATTAACAAAAACTATTAATTTAAACTTAAACATATTGCACATGTAACTATTTCTAAAATTGTTAAATATTATAAAACTGTTTCATGAGGTATATAAATTTATTAATCTATATCATTATACACTTTTTCTGTATAATTATATGTCTAAATAGTAACAAAACAAAAACTAAACAAAACACATTTTAAATAGTATAATATTTATTTATTATGATTAAATTCTTTAATATTAATAACAATTGTAATATTAGATAAATTGCATTATAAAACTTTTCATCAGTAATTATGGCTAAAAGTTAGAGTCCTCCAAAGACATTTACTTCATTTATAATAGATAACTAATAATAAGCAAGTAGGCTTACATTTGATTGTTTGCAAAGGATCATCGTTACAACAGCTATATATAAAAACACAAGGAAGTTCACTTATTGACATAATTTTAATTTATTGATAATTTTGGTGACTACTTAAATATTTGTATATATTCAGTATATAAGACAGTATATACACAGAATTTAATAACAAACACAACTTAGACAGTTTTTTAATTCTAAAATAATTCAATAATTAATACTTCAATTGCCAATCACAAACAGTAAAACCTGAAGATGATATATATATATTTTAGTGTATATTGCATACAGTGAAATAAATTATGATAACTTAATCAATATTATTTCTGTGATAAAAATCCGAAAATAGTCAGCTGGTGTCAAGAAAATACCTTTTTTCCTATAGCTAGATACACCTATAGCTTTATGTTATTTTATTTGTTTTTATCAACAATTTTGCTAATTTACATTTTATAGTTTATACAATTAAATAATTTGTTGTGTTTATTATGTGTATGCCAACTTCATAATAATTATTATAATTTATTGCTAGATAAATTCAATAATTTTTAATTATTACTTTTACCTGTATTAAATTTAACTTAACATTTTTAAAATTACTTAAATTATCTCATTTTAAGTAAAAAAATGAATCCTTGTATAGTTCCTGAGGTTCCCATTGATGTACAAGGTGACAACAGATGGATGAGTCAGGTATATCAATTATAACTAATTTTTTTTAATCATAATATTGTTAATAATTTGAATGAGTTTTTAGCATGAACGGCATGTATCTGAAGCTAAAGAACGTGAACCAGATGTTATTATGATTGGAGATTCAATTATTCAGAAGCTACAAACATGCCCTATATGGAATGATTTATTTGAACCTTTACATTGTTTAAATTTTGGTATTGGTGGTGATCTTACCCAGGGTGTATTATGGAGAATCCAGAATGGTATTCTTGACAATATTAAACCTAAAGTGAGTTATAACTTATAAGTAAGTATTTGAAATTTGACAAATATTTTATTGTTCAATTTTATAACTTAAGTGTTAAATTACAATGTTCTGCTAAATTCCTTATACATTTTTTTAACATATAATTTGTGAGTTATTTATGAATTGTTAAATTGGTTTTATTGTTGAAATTAATACTCAACCATAATATTAGGTAAATTTCTACAATGCTAAATTTCTTTTTCACTGTAAGCTTTTGGATTTTGAGTGAAGTGAGAAATGTATTAGTAATCATTGTTGTAATTGTTTAGAGAATTATTTTGTATTATAGAGAAAATATATGTTTAAATCCTTTAAAATTAAGTTTACTCAAACTAGTATAAAACAAGAAAAATTAAAATGTATTTAAATATGTGTTAAATAATATGAAAAGTTCAAAATGGTTTTCTTTTGGGACTGTCAATTATTTTTAGACAACATTTATTTAACAAAATATTTTTACTGTTAAAATGCTTTTTATTTTTTTTAAAGTTTATTGAATGAACATTTTATAAAATTAATACTTAAAAAAAGTTTATAGTTATTTATTTTTTTTTTAATTGTAGAATTATTTCTAGTTTTTATTATAACATTGAATATTTCAATGTCTTATGTGATATTTGTATCTAACATTATATTATCAGTTATCATAATTATAAAATATGTATAGATTAGTTTGATTTTTATTCTTTAATTTTACCATACATTTAAAATTGTTAATCTATTATTTTGTATAATTTTGTTCTTTGTTGTTGTTTTGATTAAGGTATGTATACTTCATGTTGGTACAAACAACTTTGGCAATTCTCCTGAAGAAATATCTGAAGGAATTTTAACCATTATTAAAGAAATCAGATCCAAGCTCCCTGATTGCTACATTATTGTATTGGTAATTAAATTTAGTTAAATTTTAGTACTTAAAACAATTTTATATTCTATAGAAATTAAATAATTGATAGCTAAAAACTAAACAATATATCTCGCTTAATATTCATCTTATTTCAATGCAATATTTTAACATTATACTATTATTAAAATATATAAATAGATATCAATAGAAATTTTTTCAAAATTAATAATAAAAAAAAAAAAATGTAAAAGACTCAACCCCAAAATTATTATATTTTACTGTAATTTAATTGTATACATCTTAATTAATAAAAATTTACCAAAACAAAGCAACATGCAATGAAGTAAAAACATTAGCAAATGTTTGCCAAAATATCAAATTGTTAATATGCTTTTGGGTAGTAAATAATTCATGAAACTGTAGAAAACACCTACTAAAATTCAAAGGAGAGATTATCCATCTTTTCCCCTCTTCATATATACTACTGGCACAATTATATTGACAATTTCAAATATACATAAACATTTATTTTAAACTATTTGGCTGTTTTCAAAGAATAATCTAAATTCGAAAATATAGATATTAAATAATTAGTTTTTTTTTAATATTTTTATAAAATAACAAATACAATAATGTCTTTCAGTTAATATTTAATATAAAACATTATATTTATATGATTATTTTTATTTTTCTAGGATTTATTACCTCGTGGTGCTAAGCCTAATCCATTACGTGTTCGTAATTCTAAGGTTAATGTAATAGTACATGAAAAAGTAAAATCAATTTCTCGTTTAGAAGTGATAACTGTCAATACAGGTTTGTTGCAATCAGATGATACACTCAGTGCTCAAGATATGCTTGATTACTTACATCCAACTGATTCATGTTATCGTAAAATATTTGAACCTGTACATGAATTACTTTTACAAATTCTTGGTGAAGCTAAAGATATTGATAAAGAATTAATCAACACTCAGTAATAATTAAATAAGGATTTTTTTTATACGCACAAAAGAATTGCATTTTATATTGTGATTGTTTTAATTCTTATTTTCTTATTATTAATTTATGCTTTCTTATAATTATTTTGGGGCCTTTGATGTTTAAAAAATTGTTCCTAATTTTATAATAGACTGTTCTTTGGGGTTAAGCATAAGCATTAAGTTTATTTTTAAATATGAAATTAAGTAATTTTTAATACTGCTTTTAAGCTTGTATAATTACTTATTAAGAAAATGGGCAACTAGGGATTTAAGTATTAAATTTAATATTATTTAATATAAGTTCTTTATATACATAAATTAATTCACTAAACAGTGTAATTTGTTTACTTTAATTATTAATTTATAAATTTGTATTATGATACACATGTTGCAAATAACTTTTAATAATCTGTAACAATAATAAAACATTTAAAAAAAAAAATTTATAATTTCAGATCAAATTTATATTTATGCATGGCACAATTAATTTTGAATTAAAATTACCAAAGAAGTCAAACACATTTTTTTTATGAATAAATAAATAATTATTTATAAACAATTCTGTGTTTTTTGTTAAGACTAATTTATAAGAATAATGTTATTAATATTGATATTTTAGGTATTATTTTATTGTTATTTAATACATTTTTGCACATTTTGGTCATAAAGCAGCTAAACACGCAGTATCTAGAAAACATTTAACTTCTCAAGAAAAATTTATGTTGCTTGGTGTAAATCAGATTAAGTATGCGCTGTTAGAAGAACATTTAATACAAGTTTAATACAAGTTGATTGTTTTTTGGGGAAGCAAGAAATTGTTTTTTGTGCCACAACGAAGGTAGCTCCATAAATAAGGAAAATTATTTAGAGCTTTTAGATTTACATTCTCAAGAAGAGAAACTGCTCAAAGAACATTTTATGTTGAGTTCAATTTTTAAAGGAACATATAGTGACATCCAAAATGATTTTAATTTCCTGTGTTACAAGTGTGTTAAATAAAATAATATTTTAAATTAATTGCAAAAAACAAGTCTTGTTTCTATTAAAGCAGATGAAACGATAGACGTGTCATTTAAATCTATAATGACCATTATATTTAGGTATGTTGTCGATGGCAAAATTGCAGAGATTTATAGGATTTTTTGATGTATCTAAATATAAATCAGCTTTTGGGTTATCTGAAATGTTATTGATTTTTATTGAAGTTTTTATAAAAATTGGGATATTAGTTATAAACTCATGTGCCAAATGTATGACGGAGCATTAGTTATGGCAGGACAAAATAGAAGCAATCAAGCGATCATTAAAGAGACATATCCAAAAACAACGTTTATACATTAATATGCTATTCAACTTAACCTAGTGTTTTTTTACATGGATCAAAAATAATAAAATCTGTTCGGATGTTCGGAAGCTATCAAATTATAAATTTGTCTATTTACTATGTTTCTTCGAGAAATTTTTTTTATAGTCAAAACATGTATTTTTAATACTCCAGATGTGCATTTATGTGTTGATGAAATAAAAACTAACATTTTTTAATTAATTTACTGTGATCAGAAACGAGGAAACTGTATTGATGTGTTGTAAATCAGCGACAGAGTTGAATAGTGAACTACAATAAACTGAACAAAATTAAATTCAGTTTAGAAATCTAACTTATGAAGTACTAGATTCTTTAATGGTCCATGGTCTTAACAAATTTATACAATAAATTGGGTGCAAACAGTGTAACGTCGATAGTAAACAGGATGAGAGAAAATAGACTGAAATGGTTTGGGTATGTGATGAGGCGAGAGGAAAAAAAAGCAGTAACAGTGGTTATGAAAATGAACATTAAAGGGTAAAGAGGAAGAGGAAGGCCAAAAAATTGATGGTTGGATACGATTGAGAATGTTTTGAGAGCTTTGGTGTGTGCATGTGTAGAAAATCTAACCTAACCTAACCTAAGTGGAGGTTTAGGATAAGTGGGGCTAACCCTAAATTGTTGGGAGAATGGCGAAGGAGAAGACAAGATTGTAATAATATGACAATGATATAATGCGTTTTTTTTTTGACCCACCTTCCTTTTTAGTTAAATAGCTATAGATAAATCATTGGTACCTACTCTGCTAACTCATCAAGAGGGCGAGTAGAGCCCTTGTCAGGGCTTTTATGAGGGCTACGTCATAGGCGAATATAGGGGAGGACTTGGGGGGGGGACTTAAGCCCCCCCCCCCGGAATGTAAACGTAAAAATAAAAAATTATGTGCTTCAATACTTGATATTTATAATTTTTATTTCATTTTGTTAAGATACGAGAACGGTAAGGAATATTCACGGCTTATCGTAGTTGGGAAAATCATATTTTGTAGGTATATATTGATAATCGCAAATATTCTAGAACTTGTTTGCGATATCTGTAAAATTATAAATACGCAAGCTGCAGACCGCCGCAGCATTAGTGTCGATTACGTTTTTGGAGATTATTTGGTGATCGCCTTTATATATTTTTTTTTTGTTTTTAATACATACGCGTGTTTTTCCGTAAGTGACGTGCTAATGAAATAAACGAAATAATTTTATATTATTTGTGTGAATTTTGTATTTATCTAAATTAATCAATTAATTTTAAATTTTAAATTGTAATTAATTCAATAATGTCTAAAAGAATATTTGATGTCTTCAATATTAAAAAACAAAAATTAGTTGTTACTAATTCCTCGTCGACAACAACACTAGAATCTGAAAATGAAGATTTAAATATTGGTTTAGACATTGATATAACTACACAAAAAAGTGTTGAAAATATTGTAGATAAAAATGTCATTTCCGACTTGGGAACTTTAATAACAGACTTTATGCGACCAATTTTAACAGTAAGCACAAATGTAGGTAAACACTTAACATAGTTTAAGTTATTATATTATATTTAAATTAAATATATTGCAGTCATATCCACTAACTAAATTTGGTAAATAAAATCGTGCTTTCAATCATAAGCATTACAAAACATATGAATGGCTTGAATATAGTTTATCAAAAGATTCAATTTTTTTCTTTGCTTGTAGACATTTTAGTACTGGAAATAGTGGCAATTTTGAAGATAGCTTTTTAGTTGATTTTAGAAATTCGAAAAAGCTTGTGCTTGTGTTTATGCTTTATTTATAATTTTTTAATTATAATCATTAATATAAGTATATTATAATTTATAGTTGAGTGTTTGTAGTGAATCTAAAGGTTAGGTTTATATTTATTTTTATTAAATTAATTTATAGGTGTTACAAACAAAAACAAATGGCATTATGTGTAAGGTATGTTGAAAATCTAAATGATGTTGAGAGATTTCTCGGTTTTATAGATTGTTCTAAGAATCAGGATGCTGAAAGTTTATATCATTACATATTAGAGTACCTGAAAAAGTGTAAACTTAGTTCTAAACCACAAATAGTTGCTCAGTCATATGACGGTACAAATGTTATGTCTGGGAAATTTAACGGACTACAAAATAAAATAAAAAATCAATATCCTTACGCTATTTATACCTACTGTATGGCTCTTACAATGAACTTCATTGTAATTGATATGTTTAAATATGTAAAGGTAATGAATATGCATATACATATATATGCTTATCTAGCATAATGTTAGAAAATGAATAATTTTGTATAATGAAATGTAGGTAGGTAGTAAAACGGCATTTAGTCGTGGACAGGGTTAGTCCGGGGCATCGGGGCATGTCCCGGTGGGCTGCTGTAATTTTGGTTAAATAAAATAACTTAGATTTTTTGTTTTTAATTTAATGCGTTTATCTTCTATTCTTAAAATAAAATAAAAAATATCGCCTAGTAACATGACATTACTAATGGATGCGATGATACAGGATTATATAACTAGGAGTTTGAAAATTGAACATATTTAATGTCGTGATAGGCCGATTGATAACCATGATTTCATCACAATATTTATAAATAGAAAAATTGTAGGAAATTTGAATACAAAAGATGTGTACAGTATGTTAATACGACGTACCGTTCGCGTTTGTTCAAACAACATTTAACCAAAAGAAAATGTTGGTATGGGTATACACAATCGTGCAAGATATGCGATAACGAAATTGTTTTTCAATAATAATAATTTTTATAAGATTTATTTAACTTTTATTTAAAAACATTTTAATAGTTTTGTTGTTCAGTCAATAACAAGTCTGTTACTAGTTTCCGACCTTTCTGTTGATTTCAAGTCAATTATTACCGGTAAGCAATTCATTTTATTAAAAATAATATGTTCTAACTCAGTGGTCGACAACCTTTATGGATCTTTGGGCCACATTCACAAATTAAAAATGGTTCTAGGGTCGGACAATATTAACATTTTATATGATATTCAATGACATTTGCTAGTTTTGAAATTTACTGCGAGCCGCATAAAAGAGACATTAGTTGCTGACTCCCCTGTTCTAACTCAATTAAAATTAAATGTATAAACATATTTAAATCGAATAATTTTTTATGGTGTAAAATTAATCTTAATAGTTAGATCATTATATCAATATTATAGATAAGATATATTATGCGTAAACTAGATTTATTTAAGGTATAGCATGAAATCTGAAAATATTCAAATGTACCTACTTGTGTGTAGGTATATTGTTTTTTGAGTTACGAAGATACATTTTCAGTTAAACATTAATGTAATTAGGTACCTACCTATTCCAAGTATTATTGTACTTATTGTTCCATTGAGGCCGTTTGAAATTATTTTGCCCGGGCTGAGCTATTGAGCTAGTCCAACCCTGGCTACGGACACCCTTTTGGTTAGATATGTAATTATATATTTGCCCCCACCCCTAATAAATTTTCAAGTTAAGCCTTTTGCCTATAGGATAAGTAAATAAATTAATGTTTACTATCTTTAATGTTATTATTTAACTGGGTAAATTGAAATGTTTCATGTTCTTTGTTTATCATTATGACATCATTATTCATTACTAATCCTTACATGTTTTG
>NW_020273613.1:4709314-4743521 GCF_003268045.1 Sipha flava | reverse complement strand
TGCCGTCACGTCGTACGGTGGTCGGGGAACCAATCTAAATTTACTTACTAACACTAATGTCCATTTACGAGTATACAATTACTAACACATCCGCAATACAATAATAGAAATTGCCTGTACAATGTCCCTTAATAAATGTTAGTGTCGAGGCCCCTTAATTGTAAACTTAATTGAACATGAACTCAATTAACTTAACTGAGTTAAAAAATATCATTTAGTTGCCCAGCCTTGCTAATTATCAATAATAGGGTATAGGTAATTAAAATCATGTATATTAAGAACAATACATTTATTTTAGATCACAATCCGTTAACACTTTATGTATAAATATAATATTATATTATATTTAATAACTAATAAGTAAAATTGACAAATTTTAATTATTTACCAAGTTAAAATCGTCAAAGTTGAATAAATCATATATTTATTAAATTTTAATAAATTATTACAGTCCGAAATTTGTTAGTTCGAACCAGCGATCCGGCCTTTAACCGCTCGATTACTTTATTTTAAATTTTTAGTCTAATACGGTCTAAAAAAAAAAAATTAGCAATCGGTTCGGTTCGAGTTCGGCCTTTGTTAACATTTTCAAAACGGGACCGGACATAGATGTATAGACTGTACAAATCACAAGTATGCACAAAAATTCTATTTTGTAAAAGAAAACAAAATATAAATAGATTATCTTCTATGTATCCCGCTTTGATATTATGCCGCTGAGTTTAGGGACACTCTATATAATGACACCAGTAAATTACAATTTTCCCAAAAAAAAAAAAAATAGACTAAAAAAATTGAAAAACATTAAAATTGATATAATTTAAAAAAAAAAAAAGTTTTCTTAGCATAAACCGCCTCTTAATTATTTTAATATTTAGAACAAATTAGTGTTTACAATTTCATTACTTTGACTACAATAATTACTAACCTTTATTTTGCTCATTTTAAAAAATTATGTGTTATACCCAGGTCTTAAGTGTAGTTAAAATAAAATAAATAACGTCTATCTTACTACACCAGCGTTCTGCAAATGAATGGACTATCTTGCAAATTGTAATAGTTATAAAAATAACTCGGTATTGAAAATATATTATCCGTATAAGACTATATGTATATTGAACCATTTAAATATAAATTCATAAAAATAACACTTCATGGACTTGTCCAATAATAATAGCCTGAATGTATTGTGTTCAAAATAGCATCAAATTATATGACAAGATAAGGAAAACCAATAATAATATGATTTATATTAATTTTATCTTATACAATGTAGTTTGTGTTCGAAAATATTAAAGTATATTTACTGTTATATTTTTATACGTTCATAGATATTTAGTTTTAATACACTTTTCGTAAATTTCTTATTATATTGGCAGTTTAAAATAGTAATGTCAAAGTTTAATGCCATATAAAGCTACGAAGAACCATAAAATTGTTCTCATTGAATTGATAATGCCTGGGTGAAGGATATAACTTTTTTAAGTTGCTTATAGTTATTTATATGTTGTAAATATTTACATGGATAGCAAAATTTGACAACTACAAAAATTATGCTTCCTAGTTTCAAAATGTTAATTTTAGATACTCCGAAATCTCCCTCCTATGAGCATAGCAATATACAAAGGGAACATATGGTCCGGAGTTAAAATATTATATTTCAATGGTAAAATAAAATTGTTTGCTAATCACAAAGATATATTTTAAAATGTTCTATATATAACATTTATAGATACTAGTAATGCAAATTAATTTTTTTACCAAATTGAAAAACAGATTTCTAAAAACAATATTTTAAGTATGTACTAAGAAATATAATTTTGAAATTTCAACTTTGCAATTTTTAGATTTCTTTTCTTTTAGATAACTAATTTTCCTTTTTTAAGCATTAACTAATTTTAAATCTCACAATTTTAATTTATTATTACTATTTGTTTTTAAATCTGTAGCCTATATTAATTATAGATGTTTCGGAAAACTAGATTCTAATTAATTTCAAATAAGATTCAAAATATTGGTGAAGGTTTGAAGTCGATAGGACAAAGTGAGGGGAGCTGTGAGAAGTTATTCCCCTCCAACCTAAAATCTTTTTTTACGGGAAAAGGGTGAAGTTCCAAATTCTGAAAACTTGGTTCCAAATAGTTCCAAATTAGTTCCAAAATATTGGTAAAGGTTTGAAGTTGATAGGACAAAGTGGGGGGGCCAACTTCACGGACGTATCTAAAATACTAGCGCTTCTGTAGTGAAATTGCCTATACGAAAAAAAAAATTTAATTTCTTTCAAAATCTGATAAATTTTTTTTAAATTGAACACAAAAATAAGAATTAATAAATATTTGTAATTTTAATGTAAACAAATTGTCATTTAACATCAGAAATATTAATCTTTTTCTTTTTTTCTTTTTGGCTGAGCATGCGCCGCTTACCTAGCTTGTCCTGACCGCACGCCACTGAGGGTAATTCTAGTATAACTAAGCAGTACGCTGTTATAAAAACGATAAACCTTACTCTACATTGAAAATAAAGAAAGAAAAAAAAATTGTTTTACTCTAAACAAATAAAACGCTTTAAATTTGAGAGAAATTTCAAACACCTCAAACAAATACAAAATGTTTTATTTATGATAGGTTTGAAATTTTTTTTGGTGTTTTTTTTTTTGACAATTTAATATAAATCGTTGTTCTTTAAAAATGTATCTGCTTATATCTAGATAAATTATGATTATTTTTTACCTTTTATAAAGATGATATTAGTTGAGCTTATTTTTATCTTTAAATAAATGTTCGGTATACTATTTTTATCTAGATTTAAAATGAATTATCTGGGTTCAACTCTGAATATCTTTAATCAAAAGTCGATGTGGAAATAAGTTCTTTATTTTTAAGCTTGTATAGGTTACATAATAAACAAATATATAAATAAGTATACATTTTATTGGATAGCATTGCTGTGCTTGCACGTGCGTACAACGCGCTCATTCATAGAAAGATGCACGAAATGTACGCGTAAAATGCCCGAATACGTCCATGAGGGTGAGTGAAAAGAGCGGTGATGAATAAACACATATGTTGTACATAGCACGTAGTCATTGAAGGGTATTGATGTATATACATGTACATACGCATGTTGAACGTGAATAATAATAATAATATCGTCGGCGCCTGTACATCCGTGTGCATTGTATGCGTATATTGTCACAGAGCCGATGACTAGACGAGGCGACTGGTGAGCGAGATGATAATATGAGAAAGAGGAGGAGAAGGATTCTGTATTATACGTACATCGAATATTTTAATATATTTCTTCTGGAAGCGTGTGTGTATGTTCTACCGACCAGATTTTAAGCCGGAAAAATGTGTACCTTGTGAAATAAAGAGAGAGAGAGAGAGAGAGAGAGAGAAGAAAGAGTGAGAGGGAACAAAATCGACAACAAGAGTATGTGTGTGTATGTATAAGAAATACACGCGTACACTCTTCACACGCCCACGCCCATATGGGTATATATATTTACTATGTCTCAGAATAAAATCCATTCATCATATATTATTATATATATATCGGATTCGAGTGTCGGTTATTTTACACTTTTGTATCCCTCTTCATCCAGAGACACTGCCGCTCGAAAACTACCTGATGCGTCTCATAAACGCTTACTACGCACTGCAGTGAACATTCGCAAGAAAAATAATATACAATAATATACAACAATAATAGAACGAAGATGATAATCGGGCAGTCGTTCCGATCTTATGTTTCTGTGTTGCAGTTGCCCCGCGAGGAATATCACGTCGTTGTCCAACTTGAGCGGCGTCCTTTGTAGAAACGTAAACGCTACCACATGTGCGTTTGCGTGATTTAATCCGTAGTGGACGTGTCAAAAATAATATTACCCATATATATAAATACATGTATTATTATCGTAAATATAATAGATACGTATGTGTCAGAGTACGTGCGTGTGTGTATGTGTTTGGATATATATATGTACATGCGTGTGCAGTGCAACACCTGTTGCATACGTACTGCAAGTTATGATAATACAGGCGCCAAGAACTGGTGGAGGGGTTGGCGGCTCCGGGGCTGCATGCGATTCCCTTAACATTTTTATAACAGCGAATTAGCTACATATGTGTAGATTTGTAACGCGCGTATAATGTTCTTTATTTTTTAATGCAATTATAATTTTCTTATTGTGTACACTAGGTATACATAGTTTCGTAACTTGACAAAAGAGCCATTTTTTTTCTCTCTATTCAGACTACAATAATAGCAATTAAATTGTATGAAAACTATAAAGGTGCGGTTCCTATGCACGCGTCTAAAGACGCGCGGTCAACGCGGCGCGATTTAATTTTAGCCGTGCTGTCACTACTTTGCATCTTTTTAAATATAACCGATTCCTATGATCGCGGCGGCCGCGCGCTTCTACAGCCGCGTGGCGACGAATGCTTCGAGAGCAGTCAAATCGCACGAGACGCGCGGCCAGTAGCTAATTATTCGTATTTTAATTTTCAAAGTTCGAGATTTTGCGAACACTGTGTGACACAAAATGTCTTCAAAAGTGTCATTTACTGTGGAAGAAGACATACAATTGGCTGAATGTATTAGGGAACATCCATGTTTGTATGACCTAAAAAAATGCCAACTACAAAGATCAACAAATAAGGGACAATGTATGGAAGCTTTTATCAAATAACCTGAATAATAAAAGTGGTAAGTAGTATACCCTTTCAATATATGTATTAATGAAATTTCAAAATTAATTCTTAATTTGTTGCGTACGATAGTTATTTATCTTAACATTATATTTAAAAAAAAAATACATTTATTTTATATAGATATTATTTTCATATTATTTATATACCAACTGCGTGGTTAAGTATAACTAAGATAATTATGCTATTGAGGAACTGGAATATCTATTATAATCTATTTGATTGATGATTTTGCCAAGGAACAGCTCCTTGTGGACTATTGAACATTTTTTTTAATTTTTCTCTCACAAAAAAACCCTCAAAGTTGGCATACCCTCCTATTCTTGCCAGTGAAATCATATTTTCAGATGGTTGTGGTTTGTTATCATCGAGGTTATAATAATAGTAATTGGTTTTCTCCAAGTAACGATCACGAAGTAAATTATGAAGGCAACATACAGTTAACACTAAGTTATCAACTGATTCCATTTTTAGTATTATCGGTGTATAGAATACTCTGAAAATTTAGCTTAGAAGTTCGAAACTATTCTCCGTAGTCCTTCTTGCCTGGGAAAGTCTATAGTTAAATATGATCTTTTGATAATCTTTCTTAGTTTCAATCCTAGAATAAGGACGCATCATATGTCGGTTTAGGCGAAAAGCCTCATCACCAATATGTACCAACAGTAATGATACATTTGAGTCTGACAGTTTTTTCGGGGAAGAAAAATATTCACCAGTCGAAATCATTTGAGAGATACTAAATTTATTGAAAATTCCACTGTCCCCTTCTTTGCCATAGGACCTAATATCTACAAATATAAACTTACAATTAGCGTCCACAATCGCAAGAAGAACAATGGAAAAAAAGTCCTTGTACTTAAAAAATAAGCTTCCACTTTTCTTTGGAGAAAATATCCGAATGTGTTTTCCGTCTATGGCACCAACACAATTTGGAAAATTCCATTTGTTTCTAAAGTCATGAGCAATACGTACTAAATCTTCTTTTAATGGAGGCTTTAATAAGACTGGCGTTAAACGAGTACTTAAACTTTTTAAGACCAATTGTATTATACGTGTGATATAACTTTGAGAAATCCTGAATGAAAAAGCCAATGACCTGAGTGATTCTTCCGTTGCCATATATCTAACAAAAACACGTATCACGTTAATACATTTCTTTAAATTTACCATTGTAAAATGGTAGTATTTCTGCCACAGCAGTATTAAAATAATAAATTAAAACTGAAAATAACTGCTGTATGTATACATAGGTTACTAATATAATATTAAATATTTCGTATACATAATTTAAGTGAACGAAATATTTCATTTTTGTTATTATATATATTTTCACATAAAATCAATTAAATGTGTAGGTACGTTATTCGACTAAATATAGTAGATACTATTTATAGTCTTATACAGTTTGGTTTTTTGGTTTTAATTTTGTCATCATAATCTAAATTGTTTTTAAAAATAGGAACAAATCTAGATCCATACCGTCATAAGGTAGATATTTATTTTATTTTGGTACTAAGGTATAATATATGAACAGTAATAATATAGTTCTATTGTCTGAATAGTTTTATAAACTGTAATATTTAAATGAATAGGTATTGATTATTATTATTTCAGTTGATGATTGCAAAAAGAGATGGAAAAACATGAAAGATACGTATAATAAAAATAATAGGAGTAGGAAACTAGGGACGGGATCATCAACAAAAAATAAACAAACAAAATGGGCCTTGGCAGATGCATTATCATTTCTGGATATATGTTTTTACGAACAAACGTGAGTAAATATATTAAATACATTTTATTTAAAAACAATTTAATTTATAGTTATAGAAATTGTCAGTGGCGTAATTTTGGGGAGGGGATATGGGGATATATCCCCCTTCAGACGCTTTTTTTTTAGAATAATTATAATTACATTTCCGTAAGCACTAAGCTTTCAAAGATTTTAAGATAAGAAATAAGAATACATGGATATAATCATAGTTGAGATTTTTTTTATTTTACTAATATAAAACTACGATAGTTCAACAATTATAATATATGACAAGAAAATTGTATAGCTCAAGTTAAAATATAACACTGATAAATCTACAATTTACCACTCTTGTTTAGTGCTTAAAGCATGCAATATTTCACAAAAACGTGAAACATTGAATTTTTTTCTAAAACAATTATTAATGTTAATTATTTATCAATTATTTATTATATAATCTAAAAGTTCTTATTATAATCATTATTATTAATAAAATGAGTACAGTGGTTGACATATTACTATAATAACTATATTATACTATATATATATTGGGTCTTGTTTTCGACTATTTATAGTATTATAGCAAAACTTGGTTTATTTTCCTAGGAAATTGCTTTCGGCGACGTCGACAAACAATGTATCATTATATTATTCTATTCAGTGGTATAAGGTATTAACCAGTGATGCCATGTTGGCCTTTTTAAGTCCAAATCTGACTTTTTTAAGGCTAAATCTGGCCTTTTTCATTTCAATCTGACTGAAAAAATACACAATCCTGCTCCTAACTTTTTTTCTAGCCATTAATTGTTTTTAACTAGCTTAATTCTGATTTAAGTTATATATAATATATTTTAATTAATTGCTTGTGTATATAAGTATAATATTACACAACGACATTGATATCATGAGTTTTTCCCTTCGTTTTCGTTATCACTCCATATGATGAACCATATTTATGGTTGTTATCATAACAAATTATATTTATCTGTGGTGGTTGTTAACCATAGACCTTTTATATATTAGGTCTATGCTAAAACTTGTCGTAATAAAGTTGAACTATTTTTTGAAATAATCTAAATCTTCATACATTTATGTATTTCTTATTTCTATGTAATTATTATGGCATACCCATATCCATAAATTTAAAAATCAATAACACAAGGATATTTTCTTAGGAAAAACAAAGAATTAGATCAATGAATGATTTCTGTAGAACAACCTGTAAGTACAAAGTTAGAAAAAGTTAATAATTAAAAATTAACATTTTTTACAATCATTATTATACCATTTAATTTATAATTATAAATTAATATAATATTGAGATATATGAGATTTAATGTTTAAAGGGGGTGTGGGTAGTCCCACTAGAATGATAGTGTAAATTTATATCCCAATCCCACCCCAAAACCAATTCCAAATTACACCACTGGAAATTGCTCATTAATAATTATTATTTTTTTTATTATATTTTGAAGGGGTCTGACTAATTTGAATTCTACGAATGAAATGAATAATAGTGAAGAAGAAGATAACTTAACAGTAACTGTTGACGATGAAAATAATCCAAGTGATGTAAATGATTTTTCAATTATGTCTGCAACAGAAAACACTACAGTTCAGGAAATTGAACTTGAAAATAATTTGAATAGTGGAAAAACAAAATTATTAAAAGAAAAAAGGCCTACTAAAAAAGTGAAACAAAATAAAGAGTTAGTGTCGTTATTGAAAAAAAGTAATGATGGTAATACTACATTTCAGTATAAGAGTACATCCTGTACTACGTGCGTCAGTATTTAAATCGTACTAACGCATTTAGTTGTTGTACGATAAGATAAAATCTACAGATTTTACTATTGATCTATTTTACGATCAACTACTGTAATAAATAATAAGTATAACAACTGTCTAGACTCAATGTAAAATACTTTTAGGGATCCCATCATCCAATATCCTCCGCAGACTGATCGTTAGAGCACTGATATTTGGAAGACATTACGGTATAGAAGTTAATTTTTAATACTATCAAATATTTATTGTTGAACGCATTTCGTCAGCGCACACTTGCATAATTAATCCTAAAAACTACAAACAATACAGAGGTTATCCCACAATGATATACTTATCACGAGTTTTCCGGTATAATTATAATTTGCGAAAATCGAATAAGATTTTTTTTTCATAACTAACATAATAAAAGATTACATATTTCATATATCATTTGCAGCCGAACGGAGTTATTTGCTGTTTTCCCAATTATCCGAATCCCGTTTAACTCAGCCGTAACGGTCCACGCATTCAGTCATTGACGAGTTTACGAGAAAAACAATAATAGCACGATATAAAATAATACGCATCGATGATATAAATTGTCACTGGTGTTCGTCCTACTATCGTTGACATTGGTGTTGATGGAGCAACAGCGGCGGTTGTTGTAGTTATATTCATTCACCTCTTTTTCCCTCCTTTAATTCTCACCAATGTATATATATTTATTTATATATATTGTATTTGATCATTTTCAATTTAAACTATTTTCGGGTACGCTTGTCAAAAAATGTGTTGTAGTATTATTTAAAGACAGAATGAAAAACATATTTTTATAATAATATCGTTACGTCGCGAACAAAACAATAATTGCAGCGATGTGAGTGTACTGCGATGATACTACAGTAGAATCCGCTTATAACGATATTTAAGGGATCTATGGAATCAGATCGTTATATCCGAAATTCGATGGATCCGGATGACGAAAACATTACCTACATGAGATATAAAACCAACCAAATACATGGCTATTCTTTAACAGTAATTTTTCTAGAAGTATGTACTGCTCTTTTATTATTTTTAACAATTCCTATTACATTTTCTGCAAGAGCGAAACGGTCTTTATCCAAACTAAATATTATTAAAAGATATTTAAGAAGTACAATGACGCATAATCGCTTAAGTGGCCAGACATTAATTTCAATCGAACAAGAAACAGCTGGAGAAGTTGATTTTGAAGATTTAATCGATAAGTTTGCCGAAGCCAAAGTAAGAAAGAAAAAATTATGAATATTTAAATTTTGTATTACCTTGCTTATATTATTTGAACCGAAAAATGTACAACAGAAACTTGTATACACTTTTTTTTTTTTAATAATATTGCCGTGATATTCTGACGTATGATATACAATTTTCGCGTACTGAGTTATTTTTCTCTTACGAGTATGTCGTTTGTTATCGGCCGATAATTGACATTTACAGATCGGTTAACCCAATACGGCAAGCTGTTTAAGATCTAGAGTTCAATCATTCATCTAATTTTCATAGTGTTTTTACTGTGAACTATATTATAATACAATCGTATTTATAAAACTTAAATTAATATTTATTAATTTATTGTTAAAAAAAAGTTTCGTATTTAAAAATTAAATTAAATTTATGTTTACTTTGTGTAAACCAATAATGGGGGAGGGGCACATGGGGCACGTGCCCCTGTTATCCATCCTTGTATCCACCACTGGTTATATCGTACGGACTTTTAATACACTAGTACACGAACTCTAAATACACGTGTACATGGACTCTAAATACACGTGTACACGGATTCTAAATACACGTATATATGTGTATTTCAATAACACACACTTTAGCACCGTTTTTATAAAAAACACGTACGGAACGTGTTCTTAAATACACGTAAAATAGAGACCATTAATTATAACCCTCTAATAAAGCAATATTTTTTCAAAATTACTCCATAATAATGTTTCCAGAAGACATTAAAGATATTGACATAGTGAAGATTTTCATTAATCCTATTCCGGTAATCCACATAGCCGGGTGACATGTTAATAAAGTGTTAATGGTCTCGGCACTATATTAGAAATAATTCAATTACATTGGTCCATTCAAAATGGAACATTTATCACGCTTTACTGCTTCCGATATTTTGATGCTAAATTAATAAAATTAAACTTTATAAAAAAAAATGTATTTATTTAAAATAAACAATCTGATTAAATTGATTAAAGTGTGTTGTAAAAGCGATTAAAATTAAATAATACACTTTAGCTGAACTAATGGTTTAAATATTTTAATAGTTGATATTTAACTGTACATCTTGAGATAAATAACAGAAATAATGTAACCCTTAAATATTTTTTATCAACAGCCACTTTAACTCAAATTTATGTCAATAAAATCATTGATATGACCTTTTTCTTTCCACAAATTGTATTCCTGCTATAAATAATTTGTTATTGTTTTTACTTTATTTTTGTTGTTAAGTATTTAAATATTTAAGTTGTTTAGCTAAAGTGTATTATTTAATTTTAATGATTTTCGCATTACATTTTAATCAAATTTTATTATATTTGAATAAATGGTTTATTTTAAATTTTGTATAAAGTGTAATTTGATAATAATTGTTTTGCTATCCAAGTATCGGCAGCAGAGCGGTAAAATGTGCCATTTTAAATTATGTTATTCATTTCATATGTAGTGCCGAGATCATGTAGTGCACTTTGTCAATATGTATAGTTCGGTGGCCGTTCGCTATTATTAATGTCACATCCTCTTCATCTCATTTGCACTACTAATGTGCACACGATTGTTGTGTGTGCAGTTTGTAAATATATTTCAGAAATAAAAAGCTAAAGAAAAAAAAAAGGTATGCATAACATGAAATATAGAAAATATAGGTACACCTATCTCCGTCCGCAGCAGCCGCAGCGACGGCGGCTCATAAAACGATTGTTTCCGACGACGTTTCTTTTCACGCGGTCTCGCGTTCATTCAATTCTTCGCGTGCGAGTAGTCTGTTGCTCCGGTCAACAATGGGGCCCGGTCTCAGTGACGCGTTCATTGTGATTCGAAAACGAAATGCCGGCGAGGGTATATACGCATATTTGCCAAGGACTTGTTATACGCTATTTATCGGATCAACACCTTTTTCACACACACACACACACACACACACGTACGTACGTACGCTAGTCATACACATGTACGGCGTATATAATGTGTTTACATCTAGAAAATTATTGTGACAAAAACCGTTCGGGCCGCGACGTATAACATTTTTGCGCGCCCCTCGTGGCGCCGTCGCGTCGCCAAACGGCGTGTACAAACGAATATAATGCACGATATTCCCCCGTGCCCGCTGAGATTTTTATACAATGCAACGGGAGATGCACCGCGCGACGGTACACGTATAAACCGGCTACCGTCGCCGGGCGAGCACCTCCAACGATGCATTTTTTGGATATTTTCGTTTTCCTTCTTTTTATTCATCTTTTCTCGTTATCGCGCCGTGGTCAATCGTAATACTATCTCTTTCTCGTCGGCGTGTCTCGCCGCCGCCACCACTTTTCATTCAACTTCCGGTCGTTCCAAGGCCGTAACTGGAAATTAATTTCGGGGGGGGGGGGGTTGTAAGCCAAAAATGTGTGTTCTAATTATATTATAATATTGTGTAGGTAATAAAAAATTGTTTAGACTTAATATTAATTAGATTATTAAACTTATTTAGAGAAATCTATGTGTATAAAAACATAGATATATACGTTTATTGCTAAGACTAAAAATATATGCCTGAAGTTTATTGTTTAAAATGGGTTTTTTTTAAGTTTTTGTATAGGGTCTTGCCCGCCCCCTTAAAAAATAAGGTTCTTAGAGCGGCGCCCACCGGGTTAGGTTAGAACTGATGGCTGCGCACATCGTGATTAGCTGTGTAACATAGCGCCACACTACTTCTGAAACATGTAGCACACGCATATTATAACGCGTTAACAGACGTTTCGCAAAAAAAAAATAAAATAATAAGTGCTCTTTATCATTGTCCGTTATTTTCTCTGGTATATTTCGTACATGTGTACTTCATACTATACACTGTTTATGGTACCTAGTCGTTTATTTACACCGACTACGGGCGGGCCGCAGTGCATTGTGTTCCAAGTGCATAATCCTCGTAAATCGTGTACACCGCATTATTAGACTAATTAAAAACCTTGTTTCACAGTCGTGCGCAGTTGTAGCAATAATGGTGTGGGTGAGTGCAAACCGTACATTCGATTGCGTACGCATTATTATTGTTCAGTTCATGTGCGAAGTACATTACGTGTCGTCGAGATAGATATAAATCAGGCAGTAGTGGATTCTTTGAGTTTGTTTACCGACGAGCAATGAACTGTGCGTTGTATCGATTACAATTACAATTTTATTTGATTCGAAATCGTGCGTGGAAAATGGAAAATTTACAATAAAAAAAAAATCCTATAACTGAACCATGAAAATCATAATCATCAGTACCAGTAACCTTATTTCGTTGATATATTACCGCAGATTTGTTAAAAGATATCGTATGGATTATTATTTAGGTAGGTTAAGCTAGGTCAGCGGTTCCCAAACTTTTACGACCACGAAACCCTTAGGATTTATTTTTTTCGTGGAACACTAACGTCTCTAACTCCTACTTGATCCCAATTTTTCATTTATTTACTGTAAAACCCATACTCCAAGAAATGTGTTAAAGGTAATTCATGATTATTATTTACTACAATTACCTTTCTCAATATTCATATACACCTTGGGGAACCCTTAAGATTGTCCCACGAAGTCTTTAGGGAATCGCTGAGCTAGGTTATCTTATTGAATCGATAAATTTTTCATTATTATTTATAATACGGAAATAATTCTTATACGCCTATGCGTATAGTTTAAATGTTTTAGTTGAATCACCAGTGACAACTAAGAAAGGGTTTTTCGTATATTTTAAAAGGAAGATACGGTGTTCTTTCTAGGATCTTTGGAGTAATATTAAAATGTAATATTGTCAAGGTAAATACACATACACAGAATAATTTTTTTTCAATAACAAAACCAGTGCTCAACTTGAAGGGAGACGCAGGGGGATGAAGTACCCCTTCTAATTTTTATAAATTTTAGCGTTCCCCTACTATTAATACGTTATAATTATAATGCTTAACAAGTTTTGGGGACGTAATTTTTTTTTAAGCAAACAGAGTCCCCTTCTTTAATTTTGCCAAATCAAGCACTGAATAAAACCTTATAAAAGAGTGAATGTCGATGATTACCTCCTTAAAGACATCAGTGATTGATAACAGTACAATGGAATGTTATTAAATATTTATTACTGTGATTAGTGTAGTGCACCAGTCGTTAGTTTAGTTATTCGTTAATTTTCATTAATTTTGTCTAATATGTTGTTAGACATTAATATGTTGTTGAAATAGTAATATTATTATTAGGGCTCGGAACTTAATGCACTTAAAAAGTACTAAATATGTATGCACTTATGCGCTTAAAAAAGTACAAATATGCTCTAAAAATATGCACTTATATTTAATTATTTTAAACAACATTTTCATTAGCACAAATATTTTTTTAAATTTGTTAATAAAAAAAAAAAACAAAGTAATAAAAGTTATTTTTATTTATATTTTTTAATCATAATTTAAACAAAAAAATAATAAAAAAATCGCTTTAAAAATTAAAAATGTTCCTTGAGTAAAAAAATGCACTTCTGTCGAGTTATATTTATACACCTGAAATACATAACACAAATTACTAAATTAGAAAAACCACCAGGTACATGCCTAATTAAAAAGTATTTTAATTAATAATTAAAATGCATTGGATATAATTTTGTTCTTACCTTCCAAAGTGTTACATTGGACCACTAAACTTTTTTTAATGTTTTCAAAATTGAAAGATCACCGATTATCCACGAGCAAAGTTTTGTACCTTGAAAAACTACGTTCAACATCAGTTGACGTAATCGGCGCATATTTGAAGTAATATCGTCACCGGTCAAATCATCAGGAAGACCTTCCATTGAACTTTCTAGTCCACTTAATATTTTTGAAATATTAAGTATCGTTTTAAATCCACAATTTTTCTCCAATACATTATTGAATTTTTGAAATACCACAACACCAATTTCACCCTCACAGTCGTTTAATTTATTTTGGACATATTTAACTGCAGATAATGCTTCGGATAGTGAAATATATTGTGTTTCAAGTTTCGTAATATATTCCGGTATAAATCCAAAATTTGAATGTATGTATACTAAATTAGCTTCCATATTGGGATCTTGAATTAACTGTTGAGCTTCTTTAACAGAAATTACATCTTCAGAATTTATACTTAGTAATACTCTACGTATATCCTTGTAATATTTGCAGTAATAGGAAGCTGCCATTATCCATGTACCCCATCTAGTTAGTATTGGCTCTGGTGGAAGTGGTATGGCTGGTGCTTCAATTTTAAACACTAAAACACGTGAAGGCGCTTTTAAGAACACCTGTTTAACCCTGGAAATAAGTTTATCAACTTTCTTAAACTTTTCCCGTATACTTTCGGCTACTCTATGGATACCGTGTGCGAGACATGTTAAGTGTATCATTTTAGAGTACAGTGATTGAAGTATTCGCCCAGCATTCACCATGTATGGTGTGGCATCGGTCACAAACAATAGGACGTTATCATGACGAATTCCGTTTGGCCAGAGGACGAACATTGAATGATCAAAAAGTTTAACTATCGTTGAATTATTTGCTTTTTCCAAAACTTCGGTTGTTAGCAAATAAGTTTTTCCCGGTGCGTCAGTATTTAAAGTTCCTATTATAACGTTAGCTACATATCTGCCTTCAGAGTCTGTTGTTTCGTCGATAGACACCCATATTTTATTTCCTTTAATTTGTTCTTTTATATTTTTTATAGTTTCTTCGTATTTGTCGTCGACATAAGTTTTGCGTAGTGTCGAGTCACTAGGAATTTCTCTTGACGTATACTTTTCTAAAAATGATTTTAATTGAGGATTACTTATTTTGTAAAGTGGTATATTTTCTGACAATAATACTTTACACAAATCGTGTGAAAAAAGACACTTTTTCGGAGTATTAGTTACTAGCTGTTGAATTTCAGAATTTATGTTTTTTACGTTTTTTCTAATAATTGCTCGTTTATGTTTCTCAGTGTTAACGTGTTGAGTGACCACAAATTTTCGATCACTGTTAACTTTCACTTAACATAACTTACAGAATAAAATACTTCCGTCGGTTTTGAATATATCCGTACCATATTCCAAAACAAAACTATTCAAATGATTTTTCGCAGATTGTTTGGTTTTCGGCATTATGAAATAAAAATAATATAAGTAGGTAATTGAAACAAGAATGACGCATAGAACTACTTACTACAACAGATAACACGGACGTATAAGCCGGAACTGACAAAAATATCTAAGCGGTAGGTCTATAAATGCCATTAACAATAGTCAATAATCATTGAGTTATTTTCCTATAAAAGTATTTATAGAAAATCGTCGTACTTCGATAGCAGCTGTTTCTATTTTAGATTTGTATAATATTCTATTTTAGATAAAGCTATCTGTAGTTGTAATTTATGTATATATATTAATATTATATCATATTAACCGATAGGGGAAAAACAGTTTTTAATGTCAAATGGAAATTTGAACAATACGATACAAGAATATTTAGTAAGGTCTCTGAATATGAATGTATTTATTTTTTTATTTACAAATTTTCATGTTGAATCTCCTAATCTCCATAAATTATAAAATATGCTTTAAAAAATTGTAAAATTAAGAAATATGCTCTAAAATCTAAAAATCACTAAATATGCAAAAATATGCACTAAAAACTTTTGATATGTTTTTCGTAGTATCTTGGAATGAATTTCTAGCTTGCTTAGCAATAAATCTAATGGTTCAAAAAAATCATGCAAATGCAACAACTTCCGAGCCCTAATTATTATTATACGAATTTAATGGTGCACAATAAATGATTGAGCATTTAAAACGGATCTTATCTTTACTCGTTTAAAATATTGTAAACGTTTAGAAAGTGCTTCGATCGGGCAAAAGTTGATAGCGTTTTAGTTCGGCTCATACATGTGTGGACATTTAACGGACGTAGACTTTTAATTGTTGCCACAGTACCTTCGTTGTTCTTGTTAATCGTACGTTCTGTATCGTGGTGGCTATTGCAATAATATTATGTACATGGTCCATGCGTAGGACACAGAATATTGCTGGTACGATAAAGCGTATACTCTTTTATACGTATACTTAGCGTATATTCTATCAAAAGTAGTGTGACATCACCTACTTTGTAGACAATAAATAAAATAAATAAATAAATAAATACCGTTAACAGAAGTATTAAAGGTGCAGGAGGACCATAAATCTCCAAACTAAACTATTAAACGAGATTGTGCTACAATATTCCAACGTCAGATCCGTTGCTGTTTATTTGTCTTTAAGCTTCGTTATTTATAATTATATAATATTATAATGGGCACCGCGAGGGGGTGCAAGGGGTGTATTTGCATCTCTTTGGCTTTAAAGAAAAAACAATAAGATTCAAAAATCTAGAATAGTGACAATTATTATGGCTATCGGATTTTCTTGTAACAAGAATTACTTTATAGCCGTCGAAAAAAACTAAAATAACTTTGTATTGTCACACAATTTGAAAAAATATTCCTACATATTTAACTTAAATAATTGTAGAGATCAGCTTATGTACTATGTATGATTTACCCCCCCCCCCTCTGACAAGATTTTCAGTAGCACCTATGGTAATTACTAAACCATCTAAATGGTACCCAGCGCCCAGAAAATCAATAATGATATATTTTTTCATAACGTGAAATCGGTGGGCCTGGCATATTATGCGCTCAAACACCAAGACATTCTTAAATGACATTACGTTAGTGTTTTGATGCGACAATCATATTGTATTTTAGATTTACTCGTACTTCGTTTTATTGTTCAAACGCGCTGAACTATGTAAATGATAATAAATCAGCAACTTTAAGACAAGAACATATTATTATTATTATTATTATATTTTGCAAATGCTTGCGCGCAGCAAAAAAGTACATTGATGTAGGTATTTCATTATTTTATTTATCACAATTATACATAAGTAAAATGAAGTCGCTGTTAATACCGAATCGACTTTGTGTAATATAATGTCGTTATCATTGACCCTATACAATATTTAAATTAATTAACACAGCATACCATCCGTATGTTATCGTATAGGAATACGGTACACTAAAATTAGTGTACACCTATTCGTAGCAGATATATAACTTAACCTTATAATATAATATCATGACGTAAGATCAGGACGGTGAAATTCGGTAGAGAACAAAAAAAAATATATATATATACACGGCAGATAATTCGACCCGTCTCTATTACATTTTTCTAACACATATACGCGTACACATAATAGTAATAATATAACTATACCCTAACTTAAAATTTATAATCGTATTGCATCGAGAATATAAAATATATGAACATATATAAAAAGACTCAGTCTCAATTCGCGTTTAACATTGTATGAATTGTTCAAAATTGTATATATCTATTAAAACTATTCGTATAAATATTTGAATGGTAATAAAATAACGTACGTCTGATACACGGATTTGGAATACACGTGGTGCGGGTTGTGTATCGAAAAAATAAAATAAAACATACGATACACGGAATTAGGGGGGGGGGCGAATTATTTTTAATAATTTATCCTCTTTTTCTATCACTGACCCTTCGCCTCTTCGCACCTTGCATTCAAAGCTGTCGAATTCTGGTCGCGCAGGTACCGCAGTCGTATTGCACGGGATCTATTCGGACCGAGGGAAGCGACGCTCGTCCGAAATCCGCACGAAACCGACATCGCGGTCGCTGCGGTAACGAGTGATAGATCGCGGGACGGTTACGTGTGTATACTTCGACTAACCGCTGCTATGACTGCGCTATCACTGCCGTTGCTACGTGACGATGCCGAGCGGTGGACCGTGACCGCGCCCCGTCGACCTGCACTTGTGGTGCCTGGTGCACGGCGACCGCGTAGACGAGGACGACGACGACGGTGACGAGATTGGGTCCGGTCGCACGTCCGTCTGGTCCTGGACCATTTTCCGGCTGATCAACAGCCATTCCTTAAGGAACCTGTAGTAAACGATCAGCACGCCCCAGTCCTGGATCACCATGGCCGTGTGGTCAGGGTTGGCGTTCCATCCGGCGCCTCCGACGATCACGGCTTTTGCACCGTGCGGTACCCGCCAGTCATGGTGCCACGTGCTCGCGCTTCGCAACGCCGTTTCCACTTCACACAGCACCTGCAAACAGATACGCGTGTCGACAATCATTACAATGCCGCGGGGATAGCGTAACGAGAGCGGAACGATTTACAAGTTCATTCCGCCCAGTGTTCATTCACCTGTGGTACACCGCAGGAGTTAATAGTTAATAGTTTCAATACATTTTTTCGGGGGGGGGGGGGGATATATACTTCTGGGTATTGGTAAAATCTCATCGGTAGTATGTTTGTTTTTGAAGTTAGATACAATGGTATAATTGGTAATAATGGTATAAAAGGTATGATTTGATGGAGTGTATTACATTGGGCTTAAGCCGCAATGCTTTTTGATTCATTGTAATCAGTGGACGGAAGCACTCGAAATGCGGTAAGCCCTCTGTGATGCACCGTGTGTTAAGGTTAGCCGGAGAACAGTAGGAATAACAAATATTGTTACAATGATTGCAACCGAAATCACGACACGTCGAGGAAATATGACACATCTAAGTATTCGATATTGCCGGCGTGATGTTTGTACTACTACTACTACTACTACTACTACTACTACTACGATATCGCAAGATTATTTTGGAGACATATAACATGGTAAAAGTCAAGTCCAATGCCAGCACCTATATTTGAGTACCAAAAGTAAACTTGTTCAACTAACCCTATTTAAAACTTCCATTTCACATGATATTATCGTTTTCATCAACTAACCACTTTATGAAAAAAAAGTAAAATGTTATTTTTCATCCGAAAATAACTCTTTGACTCTTCATTCAATAAAATAAAAATGATCATTAATTTCTTCTCTTATCGAACCGAATCAAAATATAATCCATTTTACGACCGGGTTCCTATCGACTGATCTGGCTTATATAATATTATAATACGAATGTATGTATATGTAAAATTTACGTACATAAAATTATGTTTTTGAGTCGAATTCCATTTCAAAATTCACATTAAAATATATCTTACTTACACGCACAAGAATACAAAATTTTACAATGAATTATATAAAATGCTGTGCACCACATTACATCAATACGCACGTAGATTATTTATCTTTTCCGATAATTAAATTGTGATAAATGTTTTGTGATAATATATTGTTATTTGGTATTGCAGCCAGAGTTGGGCAAAAACAAATCAAAATAATGAATAAAAAATAAAAGCCTGAATAACTAATTTATTTATGAATAAAGAATATTTTTTTATTCTGAATAATTGTGGTGTACTGAATAAAGAATAAAATTATTCTGAATAGTTTTAAGCGTTAATAAAACAATTATTCAGAATAAATTTATTCGTTAAAATCATGAATGATATTAAATAAATAATGATATTAAATATAAAAGTATAGTTAATTTATTTTTGTCAATTATTATATATATTAATATGTATTACCTTTATATATATTATTCAAGTCTAAATAATAAGTATATTATCACTATACATCGTTATTTTGAATTTAAATTTATTATTTATATGATTATAACGAATAACGAATAACGAATAATGAATAATGAATAACTAAATAATGAATAAAATATAGTAAATAAAAATCTCCGAATAATGAATAACGAATAATAATACAAATTAAAATAATGAATAAAAATAAAAATCAATAATAAAATTAAGAATAAATCAATGAAGAATAATTTTTTATTCAAATAATCAATCGAATAATATTTTATTCGACTAATGCCCAACTCTGATTGCAGCACTAGAAATCAGGATAGAGATTACAGATTAGGCTAAATTTAGTTTATAATAAATATGTCAATTAATAGTTTCCTACTTTATATTAGGGCACCTTTATTTTGCAATATTTTTTGATTATTCTGTTAGAGTTTTTGATGAAAAAAAATCATGATAGAATTTGGCAATCGGACTTGGTTCCGATGTGCGTGAAGTTGGCCCCCCTAAATCAAGCTACCGACTCCAAACCTTCACAGAATTTGTATTCTGTTTAAATTACTTTCCATTATTACATTATTATATTTAATAGAAATCATTTTTACTCAATGAACATTTAAAAAAAAAATTCGTACTCATATATCAATTACGTGAAGATTAATTTACAGATTTATTTTATTTTGCATTATAACAAGAATTCATTTATAATACGGTATTTTAAAATTTAATACAACTTGTGAGTTAAACTGGTGTTATATACAATGAACTTATAATATTATATTAGTACGTAATATAATTATAGTAACATATAATATTCATTGTGACTAAAATATACGAGATAACAACAATAGGTGAATTCTGAGTATACTCTGTACAGTTAATAACTTGGCCTTTTTGGTTTCTTGGTTTTGTCTTGTGTATCTAGTGGATTACTATCCACACAGTGTTTCTAAATTTAGACATTCATACGTTTAATATTATTTAATATTAAATTATATTTGATATTGTTGGAATCATTTTTCTTATTATAAGTTATTCAGTGTTCTGTGTTTCTACTGGTATACAGTCGTATTCTGTATAGTATTCAAAAACTATTTTTTTTTCTTTATTATGGCCAACAAGGTAAGGTTTTTCAAATTTTTAAAACATATTTTTACTTGTATTTTCACAAACATCTTTGCTATGAAATTTCACGTGTATAAGTACATACAATTCAACGATATTTTACTAACATTTTAAAATAAGAAAACTGCAGATTTCATTAGATTACAGGGACGATGAATTATTGACACTATTGCGCTAATAATAGACACATGTTATATTATTAAATTATAAGTTAAATATAACTATATGATATCTAATTTGCATAGTAATCATATTACTTATATATATAAGTTTGTCTGAGTACACGATTTCGACCAGAATGACTGCTTCAAAGAATATAAAGCTATATATTTTCTGACAGGGAATTTCTCATAGTTGGTACTTTTGAGAGGTATAATTTGAAAGGTGCAAAATCTCTAAAAATTGTAAATAATGCAATTGAAAATTGTTCTCTATATAGCAGTTATAAGAAATTTAAATGCCCTAAAAAAAAAAATTATTAAAGTTAGGAATGTATTACTAATAAATTATTAAATATACATTATTATTATTATATATTTATTATTTGTTATTAAATATAATTATTATTATTATTATTAGGAATGTATTACTAATGTATTATTCTTATTAAACTATTTTCAATACTATTGAATTTGATGGAAGTTAAATTTTTACTGTTGGTTGAAATAAATGTTAATTAATATGTTGTAGATTTTGATTATTTTTAACTACTTAAGAATTCATTTTTTCATCAACTTACTTGTATTGTTATTTTTTGTAGTTATTTACGAATAAGTTAGTTAGTTATATTTTTGTTTAATATTATTTTTATATAAAAAAAAAAAACAATTGGAGATTTTTTAATATTATGGTTTTGGGATCCCAATTTTGAGATAATATGGTATTTAAATCATTAAAATCATTAATATAAAAAAATCATAATTATAATTTACTCAATAATATAATATAATAAAACTCATCTTTAAATTCACTGAATCTTTCTTGTATTTTAAAATATTATATAACTTAGTATTTCATGTCGAGGTTAACCTGTCTGTATAAGGCTGAGCATTAACAAGTTAAAAGTTAAAATTTAGTTAAAACGTTAAGTTAATTTTAATGAAGTTAATAAACTCGTTAATTTTTTTTACAAATTAACTTTTAACTTAATAAGTTACTTTTTTTTAAGATTAACGTTTTAACTTAAGGTTAATTTTATTAAAAGTATCTAAATAAAGTTAATTTTAGTACAAAGAATAATGCAAATTATTAAATGAAGTTTTTAGTGTATTTATAATTTACTATTTTAATATGAATTTCTTGTAGACGAAAATAATATGAAAAATAACTTTAACAGTCATCATATGGGCTATATTTTATCATTATTTTTTTATAACATTGTTATTGTATAAACACTATAAACCCATGAAAATCCTAAGAATATTCTGCGAAAATAGTAAATACTATGAGAGCGAGTGTCGATGGGGGATTAATCATAAAACAACTGTGATATAATTTTCAATTTAATTTTATTATTCAACTAGCATGTATTCTGTTCACGTTAGAATTTATAATATATTGTTATTAGTTGATTACTCTATAAGCTTATTATATTTCTGTGAAAGTTTATTATTTTTGATTTTTGGTTTTTTGATAGATAGTTAATACATTTATGTATCATTTTAAAATTCCCCAGTAATATTCTTGAGCGTTAAAAACTAATATTATGAGTGCAATTTTTTATTTTTGCAAATTAGAAAATTTTAACTTTAAACTGTAAAAAGTTAAGTTAGTTTTTTTTTCAAAGTTAACTTTTAACTTAACGAGTCAACGATTTTTTTTTTTTCATTTGTCTGTTTAACCAACTGCAAAATTATTAGACAGCACTTATACTTATGTTATAATATAAACTATCTATGTGAGTTATGCCCTGTTGCATGAATATTTACAGAACCGATACCTAACTAGTTATCTGTTCTATAAAATTAAAAACTGTTTTGTAAAATGAATAGTTTTGATATCTCGATAACTTGTAGCTTAGATTTCTACTCTGTAAAATTTTCAGAACCATAAATAAATAAATATATTTTTATCATTTGATTTAACGTATGTTATCACTTAAAATAATTGTTATTAATTAATTTCATTATCAATAATTTTTATTATTTTATTTTACTTATTTAATTTTTAATTTCATACAGTTGTTTGAAAACATTTTAAAATAAACAATGGATTTCAATGTCTTTGTCATTCTCGTCTGATGATAGGTACCGATGAAGACATTATTCTTCAAATTTAAATTAATATTCCAAAACTAAGGTAATTTATGAATAGGTCAAATCCGTTTCAGGACTATGATAATTGATAAACAACATGGAAAATAACAATTTAACAATTAAATTACCAAAACATTCGTATCTCCTCAAAAAAATAATTATCGTAGATAAGAATACTATTTGTGTTCTGTATTGAATACCAGATAACTGGTTATAACTAGGGCTCGGAACTTAATGTACTTAAAAATTACTAAATATGCATGCGCTTTTGCGCTTAAAAAGTACAAATATGATTAAAAATATGCACTTGATTTCAATTTTAACATAACAATTTTTATAAATAATGATATTTTACTAAGCTAAATATAATTTCTATAATTCATCAATAATCATCAAATATGCACTAAAAAATGGCAAAATTTAGAAATATGTGCTTAAAATTATTAAATCATTAAATATTCAAAAATATGCATTATAAACTTTTAATGTGTTTTTCGTGATGTCATGAAAATAATTTCAAGCTTTTTTAGCAATAAATTGAATAGCTCAATAAAAATATGCAAATGCAATTTCTTCCAAGCCCTAGTTACAAACTGATTATTTGATACAATTCATAATACTTTCATGAAACATAATCTTTTATATAACTTATATTATTTTATAATTGATATACTATTGGCCCCACAGTTTAGGGAATTATTTTCATGCAACAGGGCATAAGAAAAAGAATTGATTATCCCCTTCTTCTCCTACGCTCAAAGTTATTGTGCGACATCAATGGTACATTGATTGAAGTCAATTCGATTGATTAAGAACTTACAACTTTCATCCTTTGTTTAAGATAAATTTTTCTTGATATGAGTAAAAATTATAGAAGTTCTACTATGCTTGTCTGAAATTTATTTTATTATTGATCATAGGGAAAAGGAAGAAAGCCCTTGGTTGATTTCGAAATAATGTTCAAGGTTCTTGAAAAGAGAAAACACGATATTTTTAATGAATTGGGTGTTTTGAAATCTGTCACAGAAAGAGTTTGGTATGAAATTGCATGTGAACTTAATGGAAAATTATCACCTACCAGCATTTTTTTTAACTGTTTTCCATGATCGACATAATTTCCAAACAAAATTAAAAACTCTTCTTGGAATAACTTCACCTAATATTTCTTTAGATATGACTAGCGATGAAGATATTTTCTTTGATGAATCGTCTTCAATTTCACATACATCATCAAAATCTTTAAATTCAGAAAAACAAATTTTTAAATTTAATCTGCCATATGATTTATTTAGGAAAATTTATCCACAAATTACTACATACAAAAATAAAACAAAATAAAGAAATTATGAAATATTGAAACCACATGTTTGGACTGATGTTATAAATTATGCATTTTTGTCAGCACACAAACTTCCATGCAATTTCATTTACAAAAGATGTAAAGCCTTTCCAGAGTTTGGAATAAGTAAACATTACATAACATTTTCGGCTAAATGTAAAGATATAACTTGTGGTGCGTATCTTTATGGTTGGTGTGACGTTAAACCACAAGAAGGCAAACCATTGGAAATATCAGTTTTATCTAAAAATACTAAAGAATTGGAAACAAAGCATACTACTAAGAGACAGTTGCGAGGAGAGAAGCGAAAAGTCATAGGCAAAGAATTAGAAAATAGTTTGGCATGTAATTGGAGGAGAACCAATGTTTCTGATTTGGAATTTGGAAATTTTTCTCCGCCAAATCTATACAGAAGAAATGTTCTACGTAAATTAAAACAAGAAATAAAAGACAAAAAATTTGGCATAGTTGAAAAATGTTTAGTAAAATCATTAATAGAATTAAAGTATAATTCTAGATATACAGGTTCTATACATTCCATCGGTAGTGATCCTTTCTTAGTTCACTATTGGACTAATCACTAATTAATAGTTTATAAAGATCTTAGCAAAACATATTGTAAGCTATCTATAGATGCGACTGGTAGTTTGATAAAAAAAATTAATCGTTCATCAGTTAATGTTTTATCAAAACATATATTTTTATATGAAGCTGTTATCAGTTCAAATTTTGGAAATATACCGGTAACGCAAATGCTTTCAGAAAAAACAAGACACCTTAACAATTTTTTATTGGTTAGGCCAGTGGATAATGTCGGGTATTCGAAGTCCATACGAAGTTGTTTGTGATTATTCAAAAGCCATATTAGGAGCAGCATCTAAAGCATTCTGTAATGGTAGATCTCTTCAAAATTACGTAAATGATTGTTTTAAAGCACTGAATGGTCACGATGAATATTTACCAACTACTTATATCCGAATAGATGTAGCACATGTTATTAAAATATTTTGTCGGATAAAACATTTTAGTGGAATAAAAAATAATTCGCTTAAACAATTTTATGTACGTGGAATCAGACTGCTTTTAACTTCGGATACTTTTAAGGAATTCAACTGTATTTTAGAAGCATTGTTCACAATTATTTTAAGTGACACAGATGGACGGTGTGTCGGAAAAGGTATTATAGAAACACCGTCCGAAATAAGTAGACAATTAATTTTAGAAAATATTAGAGGGCTATCTTCTGAAAAAACTTTAATTTATGATATAGAGGCAGACAATGATTTAACATTTTACGTGAATGATGAAAATGATGAGAATATTGATAACTATATACATGAAGAAGGTATTAGTCATATGGATGAATATTTGAAACAAATATATGAAAAGAGTTAATCAAATTCAGAAATAGAAGGCGACAGATTATTAGCATATTTCCTACCTGATTTAGCTAAAACTCTTTTACGTCTTTGTAAAGACTTTCCGCTCTGGACGAATGTAATGAGAAAGAAATTTAATTCTCCATATAATATTGCAAGTTCTGTTGTCGTTGAAAACGATTTTAAAGAACTTAAAACGCAAATTCTTAAATTTGAAATCCGCCCAATGACTGCAGATAAATTTATTATTACCCACCTAAATAATATCGAGTCAAATGTGAAACTATTAAAAAGTTCACTTGAAAGAGCTTCGCAAGTATCAAAAGATAATTTTTCTGCTGAAAATACTGAAAAAAAGAACAGTAACTAAACAGTCTCCCCTACAACATCTGATGACAATGATTCTATTACATCTCTGAATGCTATAGAAAACTGGCGTGGCCAGGGAAGAAATACTAATGTGATTCTTCAAATTCCAAAAACACCCCGAAAGAAAAAACCGACGAAATATATGTGTTCACTGCCAGAAATTGATAAAGTATTGGGTTCAAAACACTTAAGATCCAACCTAAATACTATATTATTAAATGATAACACTACCACTTCTGTTCGTTTAGGCAAAGAAAGATATATTATATATAATACGTGTGCATTCGATTCAGTTGCTGTAATTATATCTATGGCTTACATAGATATATTAAACTATAAACATTTTATCGATGGCAGTAATAATGAATTTTTAAACTTTTCAACGCAATTAGCGCTTGAAAATTCATCCCGAAAAATATATGACACAAGAGTTTTATTACTTCAACAAATTTTTCATAAAGAACCAAGTGTTACAAATGTAAAATTAATTGATTCAAGGTGCAATGTTTTATTTATTATAATTAATTTATTAAAAACTGCACCTTCTGCCATCGAAAGTATTGAATGCTCAAGAACAGAATGCAAGAATAATAGAAGGAAAATTTGCAGTCCAACAATTATATTGAAAATGAAGCATGATTTTTCCAATTTTCAAAATGCTCTGAATCAATATTTATCAGAATTACAGTTTGCATGCGTCGAAGATAACTGCGATGGAATTATAACATCTACAAGAGTAATTGAAAATCATTTATTTATTGAAACTGATATGATAGCTGATGGACATAAATTCTCATTAAATTATTTTAATTTTAATTATTAAATTCTGAAAATTACATAGCGAATCATAGCAAATTAAATGCAAAATGCCTGTGAAGGTTTGGAGTCGCTAGTATAAAATTGGGGGGCTGTGGCGAGGTTCCCTCTCCCGAACAGAAAATATGAATTTCCGGAAAAACCGCGGGTATGCAAATTCTGAAAACTACATAGCAAATTATAGCAAATTAATTGCAAAATGTCTGTGAAGGTTTGGATTCGGTAGCTTGATTTAGGGGGGGCCAACTTCACGCACATTTGGTTCCGTGGTAGGTGATTTAAAGTGATGGCATTTGATAAAGTAAGGTTATCATACATCACATTGCACTCAAGTTTTCGTATGTAATATTTTCCAAAGTTATTGAAAAAACATTTAAACAACGGCCATCAACCATCTATAATATCCATAAGCTTTTTAAATTTTTCGATTTTTATGATGAAAAAAGCATTAATGGTTATTACTGATTAGTATTAATGGCTAATTCCTTGGCACCGTCATTTTTAAAAAACGTTCGAGTACATTGGCACAAGTATCAAAATCAAAAACAAAATAACAAAGACAATGTTAGTTGTATTACTCATCTGTTTGTACGAAGTCAAGCGTGTGCCATTGCATAAAACCTCTTCGCAGTGTAATCAGTATATTATAAGATTTGGAATAAATAAACTGATAAGAGAATTTGCTTTAATGAAAAGGTGATAAATAAATAAAGTAAATAGCAGGCCCTATTATTTATACAATTTCGGACTGCACCCTTGATTTTACTGCTTTAACTAAAAATTTAGTCTCGCTACTATCTTAGAAAAAGGAATATATTACATACATAATACATATATATGCATTACATTTTGAAAAATTCAATAATACTCATATTTCCTAGTAGTTGGCTTTTTATTTAATTTTTGTTTTGTAGACCGTTGTGCACACTTGTGTATTCGTGGTGCACATTGTGTGTCGGGGTGCACATTAAAATAGGGCCTGGTAAATAGATTCCATTTTTATAATTTCATAGCACCTACGTAAAACGTATGAGTTGTGTTAAAGTATTGTTGTCAAGGTTGTTTGGAGATTATTTATCGTTTTTTTTTTTTTTTTTATTATTTGAACGACCCTTTATATAGTTCGTCGCCTCATCCGGATATAACGATCAAGCAATAAATTTTTTTCTACCAGCAGGTCGTTTGATTTACTTAACGATTCGTATATTCTTGTTTCATCTTATACATATTTATGTTTGAGGGAGAATCGTGGTTTTTATAATTATAATGGTGCTCAGTAGGTAAACACTAAAATATGTTAATACTGTTTGATACGCGCATAATAGTCCTATGCACCGATTAATTATGAACGTAAATAATAATTATATTGTTTTCGATAATGCATAGTGGAATTTATTAAAACGTATATTATTCAATCATAACTGATTTGTTTGTATTAAGATTATTTTTAGTCGTATATTATATACTCGCGTATGTCAGAAAGCAGAATAGTTGTATGATAATAATATGGCAACAGAGTATAATCGTAATAATTAAATGATAATTTTTCAATTTTATTCATTTATCAGCGTGCATTTATACTATCATGTACACTATTATAATGTTAGGTTGAGTTAAATAAGAAAAAAAATCTTGAAAATATTAATAAAAAATATTAATGATAAATCGTATTGCGGTATAAAATATCACTATTAAGAAAATAAAGTGAATCCTTATTACTAGGCTTAGGGACTTATAACTCTAAAAAATACACAAATATGCATGCAAATATGCTTCTAAAATCATTAAAATATGCATTATAATATGCATTTATATGCATTAAAAAAAAAAAAAACCTCTTAATACTCAAAATAAAACGTGTCCATCGGATGTAAATGTATCTTTAAACTCCGAAATAAAACTTTGTAGTCGGCTACTCGTAGACTGTTGTACTTTCGGCATTACACAATGTTACAAAATACGTACGACGTTATATGTATGATTTGACGTTGCGTGGTTGCGAGACGCAAAAATGACAGATAATAATCGACTGAACTGAACACTGAATAATCACACGTGCATTTATGTTTTATTTTGTCAATTGTATTTTATTTTAATTTTTAAATGATGCTAAAATTCTTAGAACTTTATCATAAGCATGACAGTTGGTGTCAACTACGTGTCGACCGCGGCTTTTCAACTGAGTTGAAAATAAAATTGAAACGTGTTCTGTTGAAATGTGTGAACAAAAACTGATTCAACTTACATTCAATTTTTGTTGATCAACTATAATCGGTTAACTAAACTTGACTCATGAGAACGCGCCTTAAGTATTAAGTACATTTTTTTTTCGATCGTTTGAAATATGTATATATAGTTATATGTATTTATAGTTTTTAATTTTAAATTTAAAAAAAATGTCAAAATATGCACTCTCCTGCAAAATCTATCAAATATGCAAAAATATGCACATTCAAATTTTAGATCTGATATCATGGCATCAAAAAACGAATTTATTTCGCACTCTGCTATATTTAACAATGATTAAAAAAAGTATGCAAATGCTAGAAGTCCCTAAGCCTATTTATTACATTTTAACAATCAAACAATCATTTTTATCAAAGAAAATAACTTAAAATATATGGCTCGACTAAAATCTACGATAATTCTAAAAATAATGGGTACTATTTATTGATATACCCGGAGCGTACATTAGAGGTGATAGATATGTAACTCAAAAATTGAATGCATTAAAAAAGTTATAACTAAGTACTTATATATATATATATATATATTATACGTTCAAGTGTTGGGAAAAAACGGCGACGGGGAAATGAATGATCGGAAAAATGAACTATTGAGGATAAATGGTTCATTGGGAAAAATGTCTCCTAACCTTACTACAGAAGTGACTAAACTGAAGGTTGAAAAACGTGTGTGTTCCATGGAATCTTTACATTTAAATGAGCGTATAACAGAGTATTACTTCGTGTTTTATTATGTAGAAAGATAGTAATAAAACCGTTTGTGTAAATAGAGTGTGTTATAAAAATAAAAAATAAAAAAATAAAAATAAATTTATATATAGTGAAAAATCTATTACCATACACGTACAATAAAGTTACATTCATTGATAACAACTATTTTATTCGTTTATTTGTCTCCACAGGAATGAACTATTAGAATCACGTATAGGAGATGTAATTATAGTATAAAAACGTTTCCGTCCACGTGCACTGACTATACGTAATGTATTGTGGTCGAATAGTTTCGGTTGCGTTATTACAGTTCTTTTATGTTCACTGGTAATGTAAGTATAGTAATATTACGGTGTACGGCTGACAAGATCGTAAAGCCTATAATCGAATATATTTACATTATATGCGTACGTCTACCGTACAGGACTAGTCTCCCAAATAAGATTAATATGGTTTTTTTTATTTTTTATTTATCAAATATTTAAAATGTTTCTGTGCATCTTAGTAACCTTAAAAAAAAAGTCCGGTAGTGGTACCTCTTAAACGTAGTGCTACATGATTTAAAACGTGATTTATACACGTTATGCTGTGGTCCTACGCAAATCAATAAATAAATATTAAACCTAGCAACATTATGTTTGTTTTTGTATCATCGCAATGCATTTCGAAACGATCGCACTAAAGTCTCGGGGTCGCGTTTCCCATATCACGTGTGTTAAAATGTTACGCCACAATACGGCAACATTGATTTCGATAAGGATTTCATCAACGAATTTCTTTTTCAGAACACTGAAGATAGACATTTAAACCATTGGCGGACATTTGGTTGATTTTTTTATTATTTTAATTTTTTTATAATAATTCAATATAAAATGGCCCGCAGGCGTTAACTCCCGCACCTTCTTTCTATACACAAGTACAACATATTACTAATCAAAATATGAATATATTTAAGTTATGATAACGTGTATTTGAAAACAATTAATATGCTATTTTAATAAAAAATATCTGTTTTTATCAGCAAGGATATTTAAAATACCATTACTATTAATAATTTTAGACATATATTTTTTAATATTCAGTATAGAATGATCTCTGAACCTATCCTGAAGCATCGATGTCTTTAACCAAGTTTCTATTTTTTTCATTGCACTAAAACTTTTTTTGCAATAAAAACGACTCGTGGTTGTGACTGCGCCGGACTACACGGAATATACTCATCGCTACTGCTATTGTCCCGTAAGCATCGCATTTTAAGGTTCGTTGGCGCGGGTGTAACATAGGCGTGTATCTACGGATCGTGCCTCTTGAGAACGATAGAACCGTTCCATAGCTGATAAATTGTAAAGTAACCCGTTGTAGACTTCGTCCCCCGCATCCCCTGAAAATATAATATCGCACTATAAAGGTAGTATTATTATATAATATTTATTTGCTTATTACTATAACATTATTTTATAGCGAAATAATAATATTAATTACAGAAATAAATATTATTCTTTAGTTAAATTTCATAATGACTTGTATGCAATTTCTTCAGTAATTTTTTTTTTTTTAGGACAATTTTCTTCTTCTCCCGTTCGTTTACCTTTCTTAGCCCACGATTCAATCCATTTTGTTGTGTTAATCTTATCAATTGATGGAAAATTAAACAAAAAGTTCTTAAAAGGTTGTCAAATGTAGAAACACCTATACGACTATACAACCGAAATCACTTCAAAATTATATAGTTATTCAGCTATGATTATTATCTTAGTCCGTGATTATTGTCAACGATAACCGTTTTCTGGGAAAACGTTACTTTGCAGTTAGCTATAGAAAATAGAAATAAACGGAAAAAAAATCCGAATACACCGTTCAAAAGTAAACATCCCTAGGGGGGCTCGTTTTTAGCGTTCCTCGCTTAATTAAATGAAGAGGGACGCTGAAATCTATGGAAAAATGAAAGCGGACTCCGTTCGCCCACGTCCCCCCCCCAATTCGAGCACTGGTTTTATGTACGACCTGCTAAAAAGGTCTATCACGCCAATGGTTCTTAACAATATCGTAATAATATACCGTCGATTGGGAACGTCTCCCATGAAATTTGTTGTATGACGTGGGGCGGACTCGCGTTTTTGGATGTTTAGACGATAATAAATAATTTACGTTCATCTGTGTATCACGTGTGTCGGGCCGTACGCAGTGTGTAAAATTTAGCTGTACAGCAATGTCGTAAAAAAAAAAAAAAAAACGAGGGTATATTATGTAGAACCGCAACAGAGCTGCGGATATGGCGGGAAAAATATTAGTGTTTTATGCGAGTATATAGGTAAAGGTACATGCTGCGTATCTTGGCTTTTACAATATAATAATAATAATAATAATACTCATTTTAAGTTGAATAGATAAAAACTGCCGAGTTATGTACATTGATTGGCCTTAGCACCCCCTGCTGGGGTGGTATGTCAATGGAGACCGCACAAACATTCACGCCTTTATTATTACGGTGATTTATTCGCGGGGACGTCAGTACAAAACATCTGCCCCAGGCTATGTACTAAACATATGCGTGTGTGTATATAGTGTATATTTATTTGTCTACCTCGATCGAACTATTTCTCTTTGGCGGATGTCTCACCCAATAGGTTTTTCGTTTTAACCCACCTTTCCCCCTTATCCCGTACGTGATAAAAGTCCGCGGGTACAATTATACACTGCGCACTATCCTCGTGGCGCCTACCGAAAACCACCCCACACGACCGTTGGTTTTTCCCCAAAACCAGTCCTATATAGTGGCGAGGGTAAGGGGGATTTGGGGGTTCAAACCCCTTCCCCTCTAATTTCCAAAGTCCCATATAGAATACATAAATATTCAATAATAAAAATAATTACAATAACCTAAATATATCAAACCACCCTCTCCCATGAATAATCTTTACCAACGGCTTTGATCCTAAACGTCGTACACAACGCGGTGGTCGGCGTGCACGACTGATCGCGATTTATCGGCTGTAGCGCGCGTAATTGATTTTCACCATTTTCACCGCCCGGCGTATGGGTATACGTTACGATCGCATATTACCGTGTGCGTACGATAGTGTTTTCAGTCCCGCGGATGTTTCTTTGCAGGTCACCATACTGCGGAACATAAACGGTTGCGACGTATTACCGTTTTGTCCGACGGTTATGATAACCATAGGCGCAATCAAGTGTGGGTTAGGAGAGCTCTCCTAGACTAGACTTTGCCCTCTCTACCAAATATTGTTCTACCCCTTTTAAATATATATCAGGTGATAGGTAAATACAAAAATTTAAAAAGTAAGAGTTATTTACCGAAATGATACAAAAAAAAAAACCAAAAATATTAGATCTACCAAAAATAAAACCCTAGTTACGCTTATGATATGGCACGGCAGACATGGTTTTCGAACGTTTGCGTATTCGTGTACTATTATTATGAAATCAGAAGCCTTCTGAAATATGTGGTTTTTTTAGAAGAATTGTCTTCAGATAACACAGCTAGATGATTAGAAGGTTAAAAAATGCAAAAATAGTCTTGGAAACATTTTGGAGAATAGATATCTATGGAAAAAGTACTAAAATGGCGAGAAGTGATATTGATTCATATTGTATTATTCATGGTGGACTCTCTGAACTATAATTTCAAGGACTTATGTGTAGAAGGAAAATATCGTAAAGGAAGGTACAGTCTAGATGGAATAACTAAGTGCATCAATGGGATTCGTATAAAGAAGAAAAAGAGAAAAATACGGATAACAGTGAAAAACGAAGAATTGCTGAAAACAAATCTTAAGATCGAACGAAAAAAAACGCACATTTGCAAAAATCAAAAAATCAATTTTTGTATACGCTGCATCTGCTGTTTTTATATAATATTATCACTTATGGGGCCTCGACACTAACATTTATTAAGGGACATTGTACAGGCAATTTCTAT
>NW_020273613.1:4680816-4704314 GCF_003268045.1 Sipha flava | reverse complement strand
AAAATTATTTTCAAATATTATTAATTACTAAATGGGTGGTGGCATGTCTTGTAAAGTTATGTCTATGGTCTCACGTATAAATTGAATTTTAATTGGTCGAACTGAATGATGAATGACAGGGATTTTGCCATAATATTATCTTATTGGGGTCATCTATATCTCCACTAACTAATTTCTAAGGTACAACAGATGTAAAAAATATACTTGAGTCCGAGTCGCATTCACTATTAAAAATTTGTTTGTATTCACTTTGTCCAGAACTACCATCACAACCCCATTTAGAAATTAAATATAATTTTTCAAAATATTTATCACTCAGTGAATCAAAAATACTACCATGTGATTTTAAAATTCGTTGAGTATTTATATCTAATAATGCTTGTAATTTCACTTCAGCACAACTTTCTGTTATTTTCAAACAAGATTTATCAGAATAACACTCATTTTTTGCTGATTTTAAAAGATAATAGGCAGGATAAATATTACAACTATGATTTTTTGCCTGTTTCCTAATTAAATTGTACTGATTTTTTGTTAACTACGCCTCAATAAGCAAAGAAAGAGCTTTATCATTGGAAATATCCTTAATTTTATTTTTAGTGTCTTTATATGATTTGTTGTACTTTGAAGCTCTTATAGGTGTTGTACACGTAATATTTTTTATGACGTAAGCACTATCTGCATTTCCCGATTTTCTTAAAGACATTTAAACAGCATATGAAAGCACAGTTGGACTATATTGGGTACGTAATTGTTCGGTTTTTCTTCTTCTTAATCGATTACTACTATCATGATATGATATTGAAGGCCGACCACTAGATTTCCCCGACTGAGTTGAAATCTTCGAAGAAAAATGTATTTCAGAGTCTAATCAGCTTTTATTTTTTAATAGAAATATGTCCTTTTTTCTCTGTGATGACTGCCATTTAGATTTAAACTCATTAATGAAGTATGATAATAATTTATTTAATGAATTTTCCGGGCATTCTGTTAATGTAACTAAACGTTTTTTCAAATGATCAAATCGTACAGTAAATTGTTTAGCATTCATTTTTTGCATAATATTAAATAAAACTCTCCGACTTAAAGACATATGATTATCACCAGATTCTAAAATATTATAATATTATAACATTAGTATAAAAATACCAAGTATGGTGTGAATAAGAACAATTTCGATACGTTTAATCACATGTATGTGAATCAAAAGTAATTTACATGAATAAGCGCAAGTATGTGCTATTGTTTTTTTAATTTTTTTAAAACTACAGAACATTCACTAAAAAAAGAAAAGGTTGCCTGAACTCGGACTATCTCGGAAGTCAACTAAAATTAATATTGAAGTTTGTATTTTTATATTTTGTTTTAATTTATGTAGTTTAAATTAAAATTGTATATAAAATTATAATTATAGATTGATGAAATAATATATACATACCTCCAGGTAACGAGTTCATTTTTTTTTCGTAAAAACGACTATACAACACAAAATATCAGCTAAGTACTAGCAAGACTTTTTGTACATAATAATACCGATGTGCGTGACACATCTGTAATGCCATACTTTGAGGTATTATCGCAATAAAATTGATACTGATATCAACGTGAAATTTTACGTTATTGCTTTAATATTATCTCTATTAGATAGACTATCAACAATTATCATTATAAATGCATTTTGAAATTTCCAATTTTGGCCAGGTTTTTATGAAAATATCCCACTGTGCGATGGGGTTTATTGTTTTTCGTAAAAAAAAAAGAAAAAATAGTATACGCTGTAATAATAACAATAAAATAATAATATATTTTTAGCGACTAAAAACAACTGTGCAGGATTAGCGAGATTATCACACCGATAAAAAATATTGTTGAAATCGTATCATTATTATGGGCGCAAATAGCGCTCGTGCGTCGCGTACAATAGCCATTTAACCTAACCTCTGTGAACAGCTGCAGCAGACGACCACGGAGAAGAATACGGAAGGCCGTCATGCTGCGTGTCGTTTGACGTTTCGCCGCGCTGTGATTGGATTGATCGCGTTCTCGAATCGTACACGCACAATATAAGTATTTATTATACCAAACTACCGTCATCATCGTCACGTTGAAATTTTCACGGATTATGGATTTTTTCTTGAAGAAATACAAAAAGTACAACGAAAGTACATCCCACACCGGTAACGGATCGTAATAATACCGATGCAAATATGTATGCATCGCTCGTCGGGTTATATTCGTTCGTCTTCCTCTCCAACCATCCTCTTGGACGATTCACGCGTGCGCCTGATAAACGCGTACGCGACGTCCGTGAAACGCTTTCATAAATCGTATCCGTAGGTCCCCGGCATCGCGACACGTCGGTACACGTCCAGTACTTATAGTATAACGTATTTATTCGTTGATTATAAAAAACTGTTCAATGACCGTGGCTCGTAAACATCGGTCCATGATACAGCTGAATGAATATACCGCATACACGCATAAACACTATAGTATAAGCTAGCCCGTATAGGTACACATTGTTTGCATGAATAAGTAGTATTATAACTGTTGAGACCGTCGTCGGTTACCCCGTGTTTAATGGTGGCATACGCGTTAATAACGTGCGGAGGCGTTACTAATGAAGCGTAGAAATATTGAAGTGGGATTTCAAACCGTGCAAATATAATGAAATACAAATACACCTTTTTCAGTATGAATGACTACGCACACACACACACACACACGTAAAATTTGGTTTATTTATTATATCTTGCGGTCAACCCTGAATTATTAACGGTCTATTAGGTACATATAAATACATAGAGTGTACACTTACAATAATCCCTCCGTATACACGCTTTTTGATTTTGCATGAATGGTATGATTTTCAATTATTATTTAAGTACCTACCTATATTGTGTACACGTGATACGATTTCCTTTTATTTGTGTTTAAAATTTGTCATCGGTCGTAAATAGTATGCGTTTAATTTCTCAATGACGACATCAACTTTTAATATCGTAGTGAAATTGTCATTTATAAGTTAGTAATATAGTGAGTGTAAATACATACATATATATATATATATATAGTTAAGACCAATAATATGTATATTATTATTTGACCTTGAATAAAAATCGAAGTAATTAACTATGTGAAAATATGAAAATGAGTAATGCTAAGAGTAGACCATCAGTTAATTAATTGATCTATCGTTTTTTTTCTTCAATTCTTAATATTTTCTTCGAACTTTGAGATTATTTTTAAAACCTGTCAGTTATGTACAATTAAGTTTATCGATACAAAAAGAAAATACGAATAAAAATATGTATATTTATGTTTATATAGCGAAAAATGTATATGTATATAATAATATATATTAATAATAATAATACCATACAGTTTGATGACATTTTTCATCTCTTATGTTTCAACTAATTTGAAGTCGGACTTTTTTAACAGTTAACGTACATTTTCTCAATCAATATTTGAGTTTTTAAAAATATTTTTTATATAATTTGAATTGAAAATGTTAAATACAAAATTATTATGTGGACAAACTAATATAAAAAACAAATATAGTAACAAATCAATATTTTGTAAAATTTTGCATAACAGTAACATGTAAATGAAAAAACCACAAATCAATTTACCGAAAAAATCAATGTTACTCATTGAAGAAAGTTATCTTATTTAAAAAAAAAATATTTTCGCAATACACTTATTTATGAAACACGCATCGCGTTGTCTTTTATCGTTAGGTACTTTATCTCTTTTGCTAACTGATAATGTATGTGTTGCAGGATAAACACTCGAAGATTCAAACAAAATACACCACAGTATAGCTGCACTTACTTCATAACTATAATTTACATAATGTAAATAAGTATATAAAAATACATAAATCGGTGCCTTAGAGGAATGATATAAAAATAGTTAATTACAATGAATAGAGAGAGATTGAACAGAACGGAATACCATAATTTGATCTCAATGATAGGTTTATGTTGAAGAAGTGAATAAATGTCTGTGCTGTTACTCGTGTCAATCGATTCCTTTTATAAGAATGTTAAAACTGACAAAGTATTAAATCGGATACAAATCGACCTTTTTTACAGGTAGTTCACACTCTACATACCATATACAAATATTATATTTAGCATACAGTATATATGTTAGTGGTAATGTGTATAATATTGGTATTTTATAAAATGTCTAGGAATTTTATATAACACCAACTACAGCCGGAAATCTATAAAATTGTTTAAATTCTCTAAGTATTATATGAAATGTCAAAGGTTAGGTAATGTTAGATAACATGTTATCAGTATTAATATTTTACAATCTACCTTCACCTAATATAAATTGATTAGTAATCTGTAATATCGATAAGTTTAATGAAGTATGGTTTCAAATGCCAGACAGATAACGCGATAATTATTTCGTTACCATAGTGATTATTTTGAGTATTTTCATATTTTAGTCTTTGACAAAAAGTCGTTCGGGGATGGTCGAATGCATGAAATTAAAGATCGTAAAAAATATTTATATAAATATCACTATCTTAAAAAATAGTGTTTTTAACTGATAAGCGATATTATCAATTAGTTAAAGATATTGATAATGCTAAATCAAAAACAAAACAAAAACCACACGACTATTGGTTACTTAAAAAATATGATGTTTTTATAGTTAATAATAATAATAAACTAATTTATCCTGTTAAAAATAATGATAACAATATTTTATATTAAATAAAAGAAAGTGATGTTTTTGATGAGTTACATGATGCTCACCAATTGTTCGGACACGGAGGACGAGATAGAATGTTATATGAGCTTAGTAGTAAGTTTGAAAATATTACGCGCTTCGAAGTAGATCTTTATTTGTCATTATGCGAAGTGTGTCAATTAAAACATAAAAAAAATAGAAAAAGATTAATAGTGAAACCCATTATTTATAGTGAATTTAATATTCGCTGTCAAGTTGATTTGATTGATTTTCAATCAAATGTTGATCAGCTTTTTAAATTTATAATGGTCTATCAGGACCATTTAACTAAATTTGTTGTCATAAGACCATTAAAGACAAAAACTGCAGAAGTGGCTTATAATTCAGTGGATATTTTCACTTTACTTGGAGCACCTTTAATATTATAATCCGACAACGGTCGTGAATTTTCTAATCAAATTGTTTCTAACAGGAAAAATTATTAGCCCAATTTAAAAATCGTTCATGGAAAACCTCGACATTCTCAAAGTCAGGGAAGTGTCGAACGTGCAAACTAGGACATTCAAAATATGTTGATAACGTGGATGAGGAACAATAACACTTTAAAATGGAGTGAAGGTCTTAGATTTATTCAACTGATGAAAAATCGCGCTTATCATAAAAGTATAAAGAGATCGCCTTACGAAGCACTTTTTCGTTGTAAAATAAAAGTTCTACAGATTGCCAATTGGTTGTTTGTCATTTTATGAATAGCTTAGTTATTACATAAAATATTTAGAAAATGTATGTAAAAAAAAATATATTATACACTTCTTTAATAAACACCAGGTATTGTATAGAATTCCTAGACTTTTTTTATATTTGATATATTATACACGTTGCCGCTAACATACTCGTATAGATGGATAAATACTGGAGTATGTGCGTGGTGTAGGTTAACATCTAATCGTCACGACCAAAGACCCGTTTGGAAACCTTCGGGCGGTGACGGCGGCGGCGTTGAGCTGCAGATGTTATTGTACACCAAAGATAAAGTCGGCAATGGCCATAGGGAGCTGAGCGTATTAATGAATCGATTAGATCTCATTGCGCCGAATATTTTCTCAATCAGCTACGATCAGCCCGAAGTCACTTTCTCACATCTCACATGTGGATCGAAATTCGTTGTGATGGGCGTGGATTTGTAGACTTTGTGGCGTTGCTCGTACGCACGATCCGCCGACCTTACGGGGTTATGCAACATAATTTATATGCATCGAGGCCAGTGGCGTGCCGAATATAGATCTAAATGATGCCCAGGCATCAAGTTAAAAAGGGGTGGGTGGTTGTTGGATAATAATATGTATATAATACATGTATAATAATAATATGAATTTAAATATGGGTGGGTGGGTGGTAAACTAGACTTTGCAATTGGCATCAAAAACATTTTTATCTCGGCACGCCACTGATCGAGGTCATAGCCAGAAAAATATTTTGGGGAGGAGGTTTATAGTATAAATATTTAGCAAATTTTAAAATTTCAATAGTACGAGTAATAGTCATTTAAAGTCATTCAATTTTATTTAAAGAAAATATTTACGGATGAGACGAAAGGGTTCCGAATCCTAAATCCCCTTTCTAGTTAGGGCCTTCATATGCATGCTCGCATTGAGTTTCGCCACGACACGGATACCCGATGGCGTACGCAGTGACGCGGTGGGCTAAGAGTTCCAAAGATGCAATTACAAAGGAGCGCAAAATTATGCATAAGTCGTATTTTTATTTTACCTTCAAAAATGTATCCATAATATTTTTTGAAATATTTAAATTGTGTCTAATTGTACACACTACGTGTGAATTTTATGATGAAATTATGAAAAAAGCAAAAGGGAATTTATATAGAAATTTTCATATGAATAAATTATCAATGAATTCGCTAGTCCAAAAGCGAGAAAAGTAATTTTTCAAAGTTTAAAATAAACACTATAATAATAGATTATAAATATAAATTATATATTTAAAAAAATTTACTAAAATTAAAAATTAAAAATTTATATCATGTCAAATTTGTAATTGGTTTAAAGGCGATTTCTTCTAATTATGTGAGGGGCGTTAAGGATTTTTCCTATGCCACTGATTCACTGTATACTTAATATAATATGATGTTATGAGAAAACAACACATTTACCCTGAAAATTTCGATTAATGTTATGATATGCCGTCTCTGTATGGATCGTTCGTCACGCAATAAGACGATTTCTAAAATTTGAAATCCTTTGACGTACGCGGACGTTTTTGCACGGCGGCGGCTATCCTATATTTGAAAATTTAACATTTTATCGTTTTTATCGATGACCCTAAGTACGGAATTTGCAAGTTTCGCACGACCGAATATTTTCAAGACTGCCGACATGTCATTTTGGTCCACCAATTTAGTGCTCGATAGCCCGGGGATTAGATTTTTAAAACGATTCTCACGAGTCGATACACGTATTGCAGCGCCAAGGTTTCCCAACGGCTCTGACCGTCCACCGAAGTTATTTTCAAAGTCGCAGAGCATTAACGTCCAATCCCCGGACGCCCCGTGGTAAAAAATGCGATCGTCCACAACGGGAGGGACCACGCGGAAAACTTATTAATAACACGGGTTACGACGTACGTGGCTGGCGTGAAGATGGACGGAAGACCCGTACAAACAGTCTCATTGTCCGCACCGCGACTAGAAGAGCCCACTGCAAACGATACCCGAATCGATACGTATGTAAAAGAACACGTGTTCCGTTGACTGCAGCCTTCAGCCCGGCGGGTGGCGGTGAACAACGTTCGTGGTTATAATTTATGTACAATTCCTGCGTACTATGCACGCGCAAACGTCGTATACGATACGTGTATACATGTGTATTAATGGTATTAATTCTTTGGTGAAAGGACGACGATGACGACGACGACGAGTAGCCGTTTGCGCCGGATCCACCGGTGCTCCTTCGTCCGCCACTGCGCGCGTCCGTTTAACGTCGCCGCCGCCGACTCGGTACCCAAAGGGTGGTAGTAATCGTGGACCGATCCAACATACGTATATAATACTTTATATGTTATTATACGTACATGTACCAGGTGCCAACGTAGGAGGTCTTTGATCAACGATCTATTGTGTCCGTACACATCGCGCGCCACCGTGTACTAACAAAATGCGCATATACATATTATCTGTATCGATTTTATTATTGCGTACACCTATGTGTAACCACCGCCCACGTGACGGTTGACGAGTTTATTACACGTGTTATAATAGGTATTGTGTACATATAACCTTAGCGTAGTAGACATTACGTTTTTAAAAGTGCTCAGCAACTATAAAATTGGTTCTCCCGTCCTCTTCCGACTATCAACGCATTTTGTGGTTCAACCTTCAACCTCTCTCAAGGTACGCTGCCCCCTTTTATGTCGTCCATTTCGTATTGAACTACGCGCGAGCGCCATGAGCCGCCACTCGTACAATTATTGTCTTCTGCCCATGTAGATCACTCATTTCTCGTTTCGGTCCTTTAATCATGATAATCATTTGTCTACTGTTACATGCGTTGTATTACACATATTCTTTTTACCTACTATCTTTGGTCTTACGTTGATTTTCATTTGCATTTTCATTTTCATTTATATTTTTTACCTAAATATACGCTGTATACACGTTCAAAAGCGGACGATTTGATTTTTAACGAATTCGCTGTGTAATAATTAAAAAAAATTTTTCTATTGTAAGATAACTTAATAGTATCTACATTGTACATTATATTACCCGTTCGTATGAGCGTAACGTCGTTTTAACACGCGGTATTAATGTTCAAATATTTTTAAGATAACTCACTGCGGTAAGGTGATTGAATAGATCGTCCAAAATTCGTTTTATCACTGTGTAATTGGACATGTACTTTCTTTCACCGAACTGTCGCATTTGGTCAAACGTGACTGAAAAGTTGACTAATGAATCTCGTAGCACGGGCAAAAGCGTAAACATCTAGAAAAACATTAAAATCCCATAAGAATTTATATACTGCTGAATATTGTAATCAATCGTTTAAATTTTACAACAACGGAAGACTTGTGAGAATTTATTCGGTTTTTAAATATATATAAAATTATAATAAATCGATGTCACAGTTAATATAAGAATAAATAATACTTTAACTAAATAATAAATAATATTCACAATACAGAAATTTATAAAAATGGATATTGAACAAATACATCATGCCATTGCCTTCAAATGAAAACATCAGTGTTGAAGGATAAATTAAACTCATTAATTGCAAAAAATTAGATTTTCCCTTGTTGATTCTATGGATGTAAAAAAAAATATATTGCTAAAAATACTCATACGACGCGTATTTTTGAAATAGCTTATCAAGTCGAAAAACGATGCCTAATGGACAAATTTGTCAACTTCTTGCCGTTTCGTCTGTTGACAGTTATTAAGTGGAACAAAAATATTACAATATGTAAATGGCAAGTGACTCACAACGAAAAACTAAGTAGATATTTATTGACGTGTTTTGTTGACAATAAAATGGGGACAAACCCACAACCTATTCTTTAATGAACTGTCCAGTGATATTTTTTATGCGCACCTACTACAGACGTGTGCTAAAAATATTTATACTCTACTTCATCATAACAATATTATAATATATCAGTACTTTTTAGTACACGGCGCAAAATTATAAATACACCGTACTCGTGCGTTGCTGCTGTAGTCGTTCTAGTTAAGTAAAAGAATAATTTAATCAGCAATTCAACAGTAATGACTTATTTACGGAGAGCGGGGAGGAGAAAGCCCAGGATCTAAACTTCCTCAGGATTATAAATAAAAACAAAAAATTTATATCTACGGCCGAATCGATATGTGTGTTATAAAATGTATATAATGTGTAGCTTATAATTTATGATAGTATAGTTTACAACAGAGGTCTTCAATCCGCGGCCCACCCTGTCATAAAATGCAGTCCGCGATCGCATTTTAAATGTTTTCACATTAAAAATAAAATAAAAAACAATTGTAATTAAAAAAAAAAAAAAGTTTATCTATTTATGTTTTAATAATAATAATTTGTAATTTTAAAAATTGTAAGAATAAAACTGAATTTTTATATAAAATATATATTTATATATTTTATATAAAATACTACGAATGGCCTTCGAAAATACTTATACTTATACTACGAAATATATGAAATACTACGAGGTTTAAAAAAAATAATATGTGGCCCGTTGTATAAAAAGGTTGAAGACCTCTGGTTTACAAGATCGCAATACAAAATAATATAAAAAATTTAGTTCGAAATTCATAATCAACTTACTACGTAGATACACATAGAGAAAATATTAATTTATTATATATTATATATTGTGTGAACTGTTTAAATATAAATTTATATTATATTATGTAGTAACTTATAGCAGAGAGATTTTGGAGCATAAGGGGTTTATACTTGGGCTGCATCCAAATTGCATGCCAAAAAAAAATATATCCGAATTTCATAGCACGTCTTACAGAGGTCTGTCCAAATTGCATGCCACGTCTCAGAGGTGTATGTCCGAATTGCATGTCGGTTCGATTTTAGCAATTTTTTTTTATTATTTATTTTTAATATCCTGGGATGCTATATTTTATCAATCCATTTTCACTTTTATTTTGACATTAGTAATACCTTTCTTATTTATAATAGATAATATTTCAGAAATTACATCATACAGTTTTAAAGTTAATCTCAAATCGGACAGACCCCTGCAAGACGTGACATGCAATTCGGACATTCCAATTTATGTTTATTTTTTTGGCATGCAATTCGGGCGCACCGGTATACTTGTTATCGTTATTTTATAATAAATCAATGTTCAATTATAATATTTTAAACTAACATACTTTTTAGAAAAATTTGAAGCTGTCCTCCCTAGATGGGGTTTGAAAATACGTCACTCACAACAGCTACAATCACAATAATGTCGTTACCTTGCGGGGGTAGTAGCATAACTGTTGTATTGTTATTACACATTGATCCTTATTATATTGTTGTAGACAATATTTTTATTTTTATTTTTTTTACAAAAGTATCTCGGTAGTAACTTCAGTATCGTCTTGATTTCACTACCTCTTACGTCTCTGTTTCATCGTATTTTCGACGTTTTATTTCTCTCAAGGTATAAGGAAGTGCCGACGTCGTTCACGATGAAAAATCATTGACTATTATATTTTTACTTGGATAGATTTATAAGTACTAAATACCCGTACTTAACACCAGCGCACGTGTTGTGCAACAAAAACAACAACCATTTTTAAATTAATTAATATAATAACATGACGTTTGATATCGAAATAGTAATTTATTAGCAATACCTGGACAGCAGGACATGCGTATGTTTACTCGACGATGCATGATTTTTAACGGACAAATATAGTCTACATCTATTAATACCTATTCATTTTCGATAAACACTCGTTTACGCTGTAAATATTATCGTACAACGTATCGTTATTCTGTCATAAAGTACAATATAAACCACGTTCACGGATGTTTATAGAATAAGCATCTGATAGCATGTGCTGGGATTATTTGATGTATTATTTAAGTTATCAATAGATCGTTAGAAGGGTTATCTCAGTAGAAGTTTTGTGTATAAAATATGCAACCTAAAAATTTTCTGGGATTTGTAAAAACCTACAAAACCTTAAAATCTTTTTTTTTTTTAAAAAATAATAATGTTCACTTATACAACGAAATATGTATATATATATATATATATAGTATACACAAATAATAACTTTATGGTGCATGGTATGACTGCTGAACTAGTAAATAATGGAAAAATGCAACTCATGTTATAATTTGTATAAACAAAATCGTAGAATAATAAATAATACAATGTATTATACCCGCACTTGTAAAGTCATATTAAATTCATATTATTACCATAGAGTTCTTCATATAGGTACGTAAAATAATTAATTAAAAATTTTATTTTATTTTTATTTATATTTATTGACGTTGTAGTCGAACCAGGGCCAACTACATAAATCCAATAATTATGAAAAACGTTGGTAAATAATAATATGAAAACAATAGAATGTAATATACAAATTATATAATACACTTATAGCAATAAATCAATAAGAATGAAATTACGATAATTTTAAATGAATCGAGGTTTGGTTATATGAACAAATCGATTTTTAATTTATTTATAATTTTTATAACTGCATTATGAGAAGTGTTGCATAATTAGAGACTACGGCAGTTAATAAATGGACTTAAAAGCAACGAATTATTAAAGTACGCAGAATTTCAATGAATGAAACCCAGGATTTTGTTTGATCTGTTAACAATTTTGTTAATTTGAATTTAAATTTAGGATCAAAAATAAAATACCAAAGTCATTAATAATTTCTAAATTCCGATATAGTGTATCACCATCGCGATTGTAATTTACCGTATTCAAGTACTGTTAAATGTCATCCGGTATTTATTAATATTAAGAGTAAATTATGATAAGTACACTATTCATAGAAAATATTTATACCAAAGTGAATTAAATCATTTTCAACTGGGTTATTATCTAAACGAAACATTTTTAGATCATTGGTAAACATTAATTTACTGTTTTGATTAAACAGAATTTCGTTTTATTTATATTACAATAAAATATAATATTTGTTTTCAAATGTATAATATAATATGTTATTGGTATTTTCAATTGGCATAGTTAAATTGTAAACGCACCGTACGGTTAAAAATATCTGATTTAATTTTTTATTGTCAACAATTACGGACGGTATACAGATAAAGAATAGTATACAGATCTTGCTAGATATTATTACGATTATGTATAATAATTGTATAATTATGTATTGGACAGCCAACAGTTATCGCGTGAAAAGCTAAATGTACAACGGTTTGCAGTCTATAAACCTAAACGGATCAATTTTACTTTACGTACTGCAATAGTACTAACTCGTATTTTACTCGTTGATGTACCATAATACAAATATTATAATAATATGTATAGGTAACGATTTCAATTCACTATGCTCACCTTTGTGTCCTTGTCAAGTTTTTCGACATGGTTCTTGTACCAGTTCAGCGGGTAAGAGGGCAGCCAATCGTAATGGTAATCTGTTCCCATCACAGTCTTCACCTGTAATCGAATTCGTGTGTATTATGTACACGGATACACTACCGAATCAGCCTCAAATCGGAGAACAGAATAATAATAGTTAACGTACAGTTTAACACTGATTTATTGTTTATAAAATGTTGCGTAAAAAAAATATGCTCCGAGTAAAGATCGAACAAGTGTTTGTTTATAAAAACACAATGTTATACTATTACCGTCGCAGACAAATTTAAATAATGAATTACGCGAATGCTTGTCGAAGAATATATGTATGCTCTTCGGAATTTTTGCAGTATCTGAATAAAAATGCATTCATTCAGATATTTAATTACGTGTAATATGTCAACTTCTCATTGCTGTGTAATTATAATATATATATATTTATATACACGTATTTATGACCTGTCGAGATAACGGGCGAGCATTGAAAAACACGTAAAACAATATAGATAAATGATAAAACTGAACTACTAAATGACCATATTAAATGTATGCAAGTCGAGTGCGTTAGAATTATTTAAAGATTTACTATCGAATAATAAATATATTGACCTCGGACATAATAATATGTACTCGGATTAATTTGATCGATACACATACACACGTACACACACACACACACACACAAATACACATTTATTATAATGATAAAATTAATAATTGTTGGATATCAAAAGGTCAAAACAATAAAAGTTTGATTGGTGATAACTGCACATTAGAGATTTAACCGATAAAAAAAATATATATGTGTACATAAGTGTACAGATATATTGTTAATTAATGACTGTACTCACGTCTTTATAAAGCCAGGCGATTATTTCTCGGTTGTTCCGAAAATGTTTTCTGGCGATTTTCAGCTGCGTTCGCACTTTTTTTAGTATTTTTATGTCACTATTCCTATTAGCGATGAAGCCTTTGGTAGGATTACGGAATTTCGAGAGCATATTAGTGTTATGCGTTCCATGGTTTTTTATATATTCAACTGGCTAAACAAAATACTAATATTCAAACAATGCAGTGGGGTAGAAAATAATACAAAATGTATCAGTATAAATGATTATAAATTATTATGCGCGTATAAATGTATTACTTAATTATATAAATTAATGTCACAATTTTTTGTATTAAAAGGCGACTCACTGGTGGAACGTCATTGCCGAAACAGTAATTCATGTGTAACGTGGTAACGGATATGGCATTCGTGAAGTTTAAATCGTTAGCTCTTGAAACCACTTCCATGACTAGACAGACCAATAGCAAAACCAATACTTTAGTATTAAATTTTCGACCTATTTTATGACTGGCTGAAATATAAATACAATTTTAAATTACTTGTTATGCCCAGTTCAATGCATATTAATAATATTTTAAAGTAGATAGTCATTCAAAACTGAATTTGATCAAATGAAAATCAACTAAATCATCTTGATATTAATATATTCTGATTTGCGAAAGTCTCTTGAATATTTCAACTGAATTACCTACCGGAAGAAGATAACATTATATCATAAAAAAATTACACAGATAAGTTAATTATTGTTATTCTCAACACGAAAACCGAATAGTCTGTGTATTTCATTTGTTGATAATAATATGAATTTATTTTTGACCTTTTAACCGAAAAGTAATGTGAAGATATTGAACAGGTATTGGCGTTGGAAGTATTAAATTCGTAAAAAAAAAAATCGGATTTAAGTGATTTCTTTTATCAAAAAAACCAATTAAAAATATTTTTATCGAAAACATCGGATTTATTGGTGAAAATCGCATGTTAAAAAACCATTTTTACCTCTGTAATCCATTCGCTCATTTAGTTTATTTTCTTATTTTCAGTATGGAAACAATGATTTCGATTGAAATTAAATAGACTAAATAATATATGATACTTTGGAATACGTGAAGCTTTGTCTGCATGTACCGATTAGACACTGTTCATTCGAGAGAACTATACAAAGACTAAATACACATGTCTAAGAGATCTAGACTGGGACTGTCACTGTGATGGGTAATAACGATGTACCTAATATTTGTTTAAAAATATATATATATATATAATAATAATAATAATAATATTATACAATATTTTATACTTTCGACGTCGGCCTAAAGGTTCATGTAGGCAGAAGGGTGCCCCCCTCCTGTAACGGTTCAGCCGATCGACCCCTTCGATATAACAACGATAATATTATTGATACGACACTTAATGCAATATTTACATTATTCAAATAAATGAGTATTATTATAATAAAATAGCAAGAACTCTTGTCGTAGTATCGCTCACCTGTTATTATTTCATGTACGTCACAGCGAATCGAACCGTATTGTACTTGATCATTACCTACATATTATTATTGATGTTAGGTATTATATTGTTATTTTGGTCGTGTGTTCCTTGTCCCCAGACATAACGTAAACATACAAAGTCGATGAAAAAAGTTAATGACGACGATTAAACAGATAAAAATAATATTGGTGTTAATAACTGTACGGTAATAACCATGTAATGTAATATACTCGTATAATATTGCGTGTAATAGAAGAAAAAACAAAACTAGACATTAACGTGTTAAAACGTTAAAATAAATGAATTAAAGCTAATAGAAGAGCTATTTTTTTATTTTTTTTTTAAGTGACTTATAACTTTCGAGTTATTTGTTTTTTGCCGGTAAGTAGCTACTAATCAGTTCATTAATTTATTAATTACGTTGAGTACCTAAATAATTTTCCTAATTTAAATTCAAGAGATAAAATAAATATATATTTTTTTTGTACTTATGCTTTTAATGAAAATATCGAAATTATAATAATTATAGAATTTTGAAATGCGTTGTATTCCTGGACTTCAGTAGAAATAATAATAACGTATTTATATTATTATCTGGTTAAAAAAAAAAAAAAGAATTTAACCTATTTTTAACTGAGTTAATTTACTTTTTTTGCTTATTTCAGTTGTTACGTTAACAAATTATTAATTATAAGAAGTTACTTATTTAACCCTAAACTTAAAGATTGGCGTACGTATGGAGTGTCATGGGGTGTTTAGTACCTTCAGTTTATTTTGAAGTAAAAATATTTTTTAAAGAAGATAATTTTGCGTTTATGAGAATGAATTTATTCTAGTTTGCATTAGTACATGCATTAGTACATTAGTACATATGCACTAATGCCGCGGACATATATAATGTACATGTATACGTTATACATGTACATATGTAATAGGAGTATTAGGTATTTGTGTTTGTCATGTTATATAAGGGGGATGGGGAGCTTTGCCTCACATGGATCACCTAGGAATAAATAATTTTAGCACTCTCAAGTTTTAGACTAAATGGGCATAGACTTAACGTACATTTTTCGATATTAAATGAATTTAACGAGTTGAAAAATTAAGCGAAGAAAGTTAAATTTTGCTAACAGATCACATACACGTGGATGGATCGAACACATGTATTCGATAACCGTAGTGGTTTAGATTTTATTATTGTATAAACGTGTAGGTAAAAAATAAATAAAAATGAAAATCACTTGACAACGCTGTGATTAATCGTATACGTTCGAATACAAAGATAACATGTAATAACAATAATAATAATAATAATAATAATAATAATAATAGTAGTAGTAGTACTATTAATAATGATACGCTTAGACAGTAAAACAATTACTGTGCCGTCATTAGAGCGAGGTTCAACCTGAGATCGCCACTTCATTCCACAATATTTGGTATAGATTTGACGATAGACGTAATTAAGTACGTAATCAGATTGGGACGGTGGACCCGTAATAGACTGGTACGCTATCGGAAGTTCGTGACGAAGTTATACGACGATTATTTCTTTCCGCGGTCGTCAAGGATTAAATTCTGGGGATCATAGACAATGATTTTCGGTCTCCATCAATCGCACGCGCAACGGCGCAGCGCGCAGATTTCAACGTTTTCTGTTTACAACGTACCCATCGATCATTCAATGCGATAAGGATTTTTAATACTCATTTGAATCCGTCGTAAAGTCTACTTGAAATCGACTTTACATTATTTTTGTTTTATTATTTTTTTGTATTTAACATACAATTTTTGTTTAAATGCATTTTTGTAAAAACTTTAAAGACGAAATCAAAAAAAGTCGATTTAAAGTAGTCTTTACGACGAATTTTAATTAGTTTTCTAAATAATACATATTACATAGATTTATCGATCGGTACATTGGAAATAGAAAACGTCTAAATCCTTATGTTGAGCGTGTGATAGAGACAAAAAATCATATTACTGCAATCCCCTTCAATAGTAATAATAATAATATATGTTATCAAAACGTACACACAGATAAAACCGCTCGATACTAACGTATTATATACCTATTTCGGTAATGTATTTTCCTAGCACAGTGAACTTTTTATTTTTCGTTGGTTTTTTGCTCGGCTGTATATAAACTGCGGCAAGAAACAAATTAACATTATACAATCTACGGAAAAACCGTTAAGATACATTATACAAGCTGCGGTAATTTATTTTATGTATCTACCTATGATATTATATACGAGTACTATATAGTATCTAAATCATTTATACCTATCTATGTGTACGTATAGCGTTTAATTAATTTTGTTATGTGGCGTCTTGCGTGTTTCCATGTACTATTATCACTTATTTTTGATTCATATTGATTTTTTTTAAATTATTTGACACTATTAATTGTTTGCCATTCTGGCTAAACATTGATGAAAACTCCATCACGTTGAATTAAATATTAAACTTTTAACTACTTCTAGTCACATCCAACACTAGTAAATAGGTATTAACTAGTGTTATCAAAAGTAAAGGAACCAATATTTAGTATGTTTCGTTAAAACTCAAAATTACATTTGGATTTCCCTTACCATTTTATACGCAATACGCAACATAACATAAACGATATAAGTAAATGGGTACATATTATATTATTTTTATATGCAGTATTTAAAATAAATTACCAAAGTTTGTATAATGTATCTTATCAGTTTTTCCGCAGATTGTATAATGTTAACTTTTTTTTCCACAGTTTACCATCTCGCTTTTGCTCAAGTTTTTATTTTATTTACTTTTTTTAACTCAAACGATTATGTACGTCCCCTATATAAAGCTCCGTTTCGATCGTTCCGATCAACTCTTTGCGGGAACGTGAGGGTATGGGTACACAACAGTATATTACTCGTATTTCGAATGTGCCAACCTCAGCCGCCGCCGCAGGACACCCGTTACTCGCGCGCTACATTGCAATACCATATATTTTATTTGTCTTATTTCATATGCGTATTATAATGTATCAGATATAATGTGTATAAGTTCGCGCAATACGTCCGGTGGTGGCCTCAGTTAGTAATACATATGCGTGTCCGTCTTATAGTTTGGAGCTCGAAAAAAAAAAGAAACATTATCATATGTCCGGGGACCGTACACGGCAATCGAGCGCATGTGTTCCAATAAAATATAAAGATGTTTTAAAATCAAGGTGCGACACACACCAGCTGAGCCACAATTTATGTTCTGCCGTACTGGGGTGTAATGGTATACGAATAAGTATTTACGAACCATTTATTGTACATTAATATACCCTTATGGTCCGGGTTATCACGTGCTATATTATTATTAAACCCAGTATGGCATTAGATCAATTTTCGTAATTTTATTATAAAATCGATGCAATTACATAGAAATTAGCGGAACGCTGATCGAGTATGTGAATGTAGTTGTCAAACGCATTATTTTAATATTATTATTATAGGCATAGATTATTATTTTACAAGTTATTTCGAGTTCGAACACGATTGCTTGCAATACCAATATAGATTGTAACAACTACATTTCATTTACGTTTGATAATCTCACTGAAGAAGAATTTATTACATTTTATTTAATTCGGAACAATATAAGAAGTATTTACAATGGTTTTAATTTCTAACGGTTTCGACTCGGTGTATAGTAGGATGCATAAATTTACACATCGGTGTATTTAACTATCCTCGTCACTGCGTGAAGCATACAATGATTAATGAAAACCCATTTGTTACTACTACAGATGTGGAATTATATATTATTTCAGCCGCATTACACCATTAAGCGAAAATAATTCCCATTCGTTTAATACAACGAAGATATAAGTCTTATTGGTTTGGTGAACGATTATATTTAAATTCAAATACTTTCTTTCATAATTATTTTAATATAAATAAGAAGTGTACAAATCGTTTTCGATTTAATATTGTTATTTTTATAAAAAAAAAAAATATAAATCCTTATATCTTTTTGGGGAGGAATTTGATTGAACTATTAAGTTTTTTTTTCGATACACAACATTCCCCTTTTACCAAACGCACGTAGTAATCAATTGACCATCATAAAATTAAAATTTCACTTTGCGTATGAATTTATACAATATTTTACGTTAAAACAGTTATAATAGTGAACATTTGAACCATAAGTTATAGTAATTGAAATAGACAAAATATTTTAAATCGAGGAATAATAAATGTATGAAAATTTTAATAATAGGGTTGTTAAAATCTACTACGGTACATACAATATGTACTACTCATTATAATATTTTCATGTTAAAAATTTATTAATTTAAAAGTAACAATAATCGATAATAATGATTAATTAATCTTAAATTTTTGAATTTAAGGTATACACTATAAATATTTAGGAATCTTATAATTTTTATTATCACTACAAATGTATAGAAAATAAAGTAGTAAAATAAGAGTTTTCTTAAACTTTCTGCATAATATGTTAAAAATATTATTTAACGAAGGGTTCTATGAAGTGACTTGTTTTTTTTTTTTTAATATCCTATTAAAAATTCAATTTTAAAATTGTTTTTAATCTAAACTATTCGATTTATTGGACGTAGTCATCCGAGCTCTGGCTTTAATAATAATACGAACATAAAACTGATCATAAAATAAAACTATATAATACGAGTAGAACAAAATTATCGGATGATTCATAAACGTTTAAGTATCAAACATGCGTACCAAATTATAATGATGAAACTGTTGTGTCAGTTGTAAACTATGAAGTTATCCGATTTTTCGGAAAAAGAACATAAACAGTCTTGGTCTACGTGCAATGATAAATGATAATATAAACACATTTACCTCGTCCAAATGACAGTTAATCGAATAACTTCAAAGCACAATAGTGAAATGAAACACTCGTGTCGCGCGCTAAAAACCTGAGCGAATGGAATAGGACACTGTAATATCCGTAGTATCTCACGGAATATAGCTATATCATAACGTAGCATTAATGAAGTGCACCTCCCTTCCCCCTCAATGCTCTTCTATAACACTATACAATACGTTTTTGCAGTCGAGTATCTGTCAACAATCGAACACATAAAACAACTGCACGCTTATATTTGTTAACTAAGTTGTATTGAAAACCGTGTACACATATATTACTGGTGCTCAATACTTTGTACCAAGTGCGTTTGTTTTACTCGTATTTTGCATTCGCAATGTTATTAATCATTTTTCATGTACACGCGAATATAACCTGAAATATCTATGACTACGGTTTACCGCAAAACAAAAGACTCGTTCATAAAATTCCATCGGTTTGGCGTAGATATTGCGATACCCCATGCTCGTTGTTTACCCCGCACGAACGTTTGCCTGTAATCATGGATGGTTACGTGTTTTCGTGTAGGCTCGTGTTAAACTACGACGTGTTTGACAACGTTTAGCTGTACGTATCACTAGTATTCAATAGTATCGAATCGACGGAGAGAAAAGAAAGAAAGAAAGAAAGATTATCAAGTTGACCAACGGCAATCTCGAAATTATCACTATAATGTGTAGAACAAAAATATGAGGTAATTAAGCACCCAAAGATGGTTAGATTATGGCTCCGGGTTATTTTTGACTTCAATGTTAATAACTCGTTTAAATAAAAGAAAAAAATCGACAAGCGTGATTCGTGCAGACATCAGTGTATGAAAACAGTATTCTATAAAGAGTTAGACAATTAGATCCACGGGCTGCCTTCCGCACGCTCGTTTCCGTTGACAACAAACTTACGAGAAATCCGACGATGATTAATAACCACTTAAAATGGTATGTATATCCAAGGCCGCACTAACCAGGTGTGCAAGGTGTGTAAAAAACAAGGGTAGACGAAAATTTAAGGCAGCTTTATAAATCAAATCTCAAATACAAGTTATCATAATAATTACTTGTATAATAATAGTTATAAACAAAATATAAAACATATAACAATATATAACATATAACATATAAACAATAACTAAAAATCGTTTCGATAACATTTTTTAAGTTTAACAAAACTTAAGACAGTGCTGAAATATGACATTTTGGAGGGAGGGAAAGCAGAAAATTTGTTTGTGTAACGTAGGTGGCCAAATAGGTCGGAGCGGAATCGTTTTGGCGGGTTCGACTAGTGTCGAAACGACTTGCCGAATCCGCGACAACCACAGTGTCGTGTGTTTTACATTGAACACCTTTACGCTAACCATTTACTGTTATATCGTAATATTGTTATCATTCATTATTTACGCCTGGTGGTTTTCTATATTTCTTCCCGCCGAAACGTGCAGTACTGCAGAGCGATGCAATCCAACAGCCGATAGGAAACCGAATACAGAGTTGTACTTCGATTAGGGAAACACAACGGGGGCGCAGTTGTATAGGGTAGATCAGTGGTCTTCAACCGGTGGGTTGCGATAAGTTTTCTGTTTAAAATTTTAAAAAATCATATTTATATATATTATATAATTTATGTCATATGATACTGCATAAAAATGTTTTCGAATAGAACCGAAACCGTACTATTTTATACTACTTTAAATTTGTAGAAGATTAGAATGAACCCTTTTTTCTCAAACACTCATACTAAATTAGAAAAAATCCTCAAACCAATATGCAACATATACCACTAATCATTAACTATTGAACACATAGTGGAGGAGTGAACACAATTTACCTCAATACGCACCGACCTGAACATGCCATCCAACATAGTAAAAGTACTTAGCGAAAAACAAACTCTGAAAATGGTCACATTATTAAGTATCACAAATATTATATTAATAAATTTTAATTTACATCTTACTTCACCTATATAATACTTCATATGTAATATTGTAATTTTAAATCTAACACCTAACACATCAAATATGTAACATCTAATAGCTAATAATATTTGCTGTTGAAGCTTCAATCTTCAAATAAAAGAAAAAAATAATAAACAATCAAATGAAGTGATAGGTTGACTTAATTTATAAATCGCATTTACATTTTATATATTTATAAACTGCATTGTGTTAAATTGAGCTGAAGTGGAGGTATTTCGTGTGAAAACAGTTCGGGACAAATATCGCACTCATATCTTTTGTATATCAAAACATGTACATTTTTCGGTATCATTACATGTATTTTTTTTTTTTTTTTGTATCATTACTTGTATTAAAAATTAAATATTTCCTAAATACATAAAAAATATTAATTTTGATTTATTTTGTTATAAAAACACTTCTAATATGGCATACATTAAATAATTTTAACTTTTTTATTTGGCTTTCATGGCTATCGAAATTTACATGGGTCACGAAAAATGTTTGGTAAGAAAAGTGGGTCGCAGGTCGAAAAAGGTTGAAGACCACAGGGGTAGATGATATACACGAAACTGTATTATACAATAATATTTGTTTAGAAGACACCACAACCGCATGTGTCGTCTCCGTCCCATACACGTACAACATGCGTTTAATAGAACTAATTTTGTGTTGTCAGCTTTAACATTTGAGTAAAATGACCTATTGAACCGAAAAGGAAGAACACATCATCCGCGATATGCTATATGATATGAAGTTTTTACGATATTTTGATTTTCAAGCGAATTACGAACTGTGTAAAATATTATAATCCAAAGAAAATCAAAACGCACTTGAAAACAAAATTTTCGCCTACGCCATGATGGGCACGGATAAGAATACGTTGTCCCCCTTATAGGCGGACAACTAGGTCGGCGTTCGCACCGACAGTGTTCGAACTAATAAACGCGGTTTTACGGATTCGCTAGGACGTGTTACGTGTTTACAGGACGGTCGCAAAACCCGGTACACAGGTTTCTCTCGGGTGGAAAAAAAAACCGAGCGGTGCGAAAAAATATAAAGAGAACGGAAACGACGCTACAATGAACTCACCACCATGTGCATAGTCGGACGATCAAATATTACAATGCAACCATTGTTACGATCCGTGAAACGAGGGTGACCGGGGGTAGGTAGGGGTGTAAACTAACGAACGTCAGAGCAACGTGTGCACGCGCGCGCTAGTAAAATTAAGTTTCGATCGTCTCTCACCTTTAAACAGCATGTCTTCGTCGGATCGTGTCTGCAGCCCATCGTGTCCGGCACTAGTTAAATTAAAAAACACACTGCGCGCCGTTGGCAACGCGCACACACACACGGCGTACCGCCGCCGTCCATATTCCCCCCTACGCCACCGCGGTGCCCCCGCGGATAACGACAACTACCACTACTACTACCACTACTACACTACCATACTACTACTGATACGACCGCCACTACTACTACTACTACTACTACTACTACTACTACTACTACTACTACTAC
>NW_020273613.1:4647745-4680806 GCF_003268045.1 Sipha flava | reverse complement strand
ACTACTACTACTACTACTACTACTACTACTACTACTACTACTACTACGACTACTACTACTACCACTAGTACTATTGCCCACTGTTGATTGGTATTTCGGCTGTACCGCAGTGCCCGTCATGCGTATGGAAAAAATTCCATTCGGCCGTTATAAATACGACGGTTGTATTATCGTGGCCGATGGCTTACGCGCGAACGAAGACAGTTACTAGAGGAGACGTCGTCGGCGACACGGCGTGATGGAAACGTATACCTACCCAGACACCGTTAGACAACCGCGAGAGATGTCGGAAAAACGTTTCTTCTTGTCGCGCGAAACGTATTTTTCCGCGACGGTTTCAATGATCAATGATTAGCTTCTGTAAGCGTTCGGTGACGGAGTACAAACACTGTTTTTCAACGTAATTCTTCATCGTTCTGTCGTTTCGGGGGTGGCTATAGCCTTAGCAACCCCGAAAAACACCGTTATAGAGTACACCCTTGACAAGGTCCCTTCCGAAAAAATCTTATTTTTATCATTGTTACAAAGGGATGCGCACCTAGAAGCGGGATATTTCGAGATCTCTGACGAAAAATTCAAAAATAAAAAATAATAAACTTGCATCTCGCCGCATTTATCCTTCCGCGCGTGAACCACCCATGGCATACTAATACTACAATATGCTCACACAGTCTTGTCAGTCCTGAGATTATTAACACTGGTGCGTGGCAAGTACCGACAACATATTCGTGGTGTATAATATACAACCGCAGGTCTGAACATGTGCGATATATGATCTCATAATATGCGTTTAAACATGATTTTGAAATCACAAAAGTTCGTACACGATATTGGAAAAGACGCACCATCGATTATATATGCAGTAAAACACGTAGAAATATATATATATAAGTATAATTTTTTTGGTTAAATAGGCAATATGTTATGGGGATATGCGCGTTACGGACCAGAGTCAAAATATGTTCATCAAAAATCTACTAACTTTACGATTAAAAGTCAACTGAAATATAAAAAATCTTACATAAATTAATACGTAAATAATACGTAGAGACAATATTATAATAACATTTTACTAAAACTTGTACCTTTTCTTTTTATTTTCTTTATATACATTAATTAAAGTGTTAAATAGGATGTCCAGTATATTTAACAAGAGTCTCTTTTTAATGATGAATATTTAAAAAACATTTTAAGGCATTTGTTTTCTTCTTTATGGTGTTTATTACATTTTTTCATAATGTATACCACTTTTTAATTTATTATTTTTCATATTTTCATTTTTAGTAATATTTTTATTCTCGTTTTATTTCCTATATACGTTAAAATAAATAAAATCTTGATTCCTTTTCCCACGAAAATACAAACAAATCGTTAATGTTTCTCTACTAGTCTCTAGAATTGAATTACCAATGAGAAGAAAAGTGATTGAAAAATATGTTTGTTAAGATGGCCCACTAAATTGAACCATTATTTTATAAGTTATTTTGTATGATCAACTTTACGAACATATGAAAAATGAAAGAATAATATAAGGAAATGTTTAAAAATTATAACAGTTTTCTCACTTTATTGTAAATTTCCATATTATATTATCGACGTTACTCGACGGTGAAAAACGTACGTAGAACCATTATCCGATGCAGCACCACCAACCGATGCGCAGTCGAGATTCAGCAACAGGATGGTCCATTGAACAACGCACATCATTCAACCCTTCGCACGGTACACTCCCCAAGTTGCGCGCACCGCTTATTGACAGTGCGGACGTCGGTCGGGGTGGTAGAGGAGGGTCGGGCGAGCCGCACATTGCGTCGGCGTCGGACCCGCGGGGGCGGTTCTGCGGCGGACGGCCTCCCGGCGTGCACGCGTACCGCCGCCGACAAGGGATAGCGCGCCGCCCGGGGTCCCGATGCGCGTACAATGCGCACACGTATTACTGCCGCGGCTCCGGTACGGGATACAAACACTGCCCCGTATCCAATGGATATGTGTCAATGTTTTCCCGCGCGGGTTCGGACGGCCACCGTAAATTACACACGGAGCAATGTTCGAGACGTTTCCATAGTGCAATAACGCACAATGATGCCAGGGGGAAGTGCATAATAATAACACTCATAAATATAATAATAAACGTGTTTGTACCGTCTTTCCGTGCGTAATATAAACGTCTCACTTTATACGTACACGTGCTGACGTGTGTGTGTGTGTGTGTGTGTGTGTGTGTATTTGTACGTGAATAAAGGGACGCGCGGGACGACCTGCTGAGAGCCCCCGAGTGTGATTTTAAACGGTAGTTACCGGACGACGGTTGCCGCGTCGGAAGACTTTTTTTCCTCTCTTTTGGAATTTGCCACCCACTACACTGTACCGTGCACGGTACATACACATATATGGTATAGGTGCGCTATACAAATGTGTTCAATCGGGGCATGCGCTATTCAATCGGCCGAACACTGACAATCGCGTCGTATGTACGCGACAATTTTCGGAACGTTGTATCACGGCACTTTTATGTTTATGTACACAGAAAACGAGACAAAGAGAGAGAGAGAGAGATGTACATCGGAAAGAACGTACTAATAATAAATTATCGGTTTTTTTTTTTATTATCACCATAAACGCGGCTAGTGTTTGAGTATCACACATTTTCTGAGACCGCCGATAGGTGGACTGAAAAAATCGCCACACGTTGTTGACGAATCGAATTCAACAAATAAGTAGGCTGCAATGGGTTTCTTTATTTTAATGTCTTTTCGGAAACCGAAATTTTGCTTATGAATCATATGTATTCTAGTCGTTTAATATTGTATGTATAATTATCACCAACCCCATTGAAAACACGTACATGAACGTCGTTATAATAATTGTGAAATATGTTGTAGTACAACAAAAGTTGATACTTAAAAACATTTTGTTATTTGATTTTCATGAAAAACTGTTCACGTTCAATACATTGATAACATAAAATAATTATATCGCCTAACTAATGATTGGATATACAAATATTTAAAATTAATAGTTGTTCCTTATAAGTCGTAAATACATTATCACGCGAGAAATGAATAATTTGTTTCATTTATGATAATCCGCAGATAGACACATCATAAAATCTTTTTAAGCACCAATTATACACATCAAATGTTGGAATTGAAATAATATTATATTACTTCATGCGACTAAAACAATTTTAAAAGTAGCTATTTATGTCAGAAACCCAAATATAATTTTGATTGAACTTCAATTTTTTGGACTAAAATGTTACGTATGCATGTACGCAAGTAAGAACATTATTCAAAATATATGATTCAATAATTTCCTATAATATGCATTTGTGATTTTTATTTCGAATACATAAAATCAGCATAGTCGAATTGCACTTTTTACCTACAAATAAATGGTCGAATTGTACTTGGATTGATAAAAGGTATAGGTCGAACTGCACTCGTTCAAAAAAAGAGTTAAAATGGAAAACGCTTTAAAAATATTAGGAATCTTTTTGTTGAAGAACGCTACGGCATACTTATTTAATATCATTATATGTTAGTTCATGCCATATAGATAACGCAGATAATATTATTGTCACCAATATGTTTAAAATAATTATTGAAAAGTGCAATGAATTTGGTTTAATATTTATGCTAAATTTATTTTTACAAGAATTTTGAACAAGCAATCCATAATGCAATCAATGGAATGTTTCCTTTATGTAAAATAATAGATTGCAGATTCTATTTATCACAATCATGGTATCGTAAAATACAAAATTTAGAATTTTCAACTGATTACAAATCTGAAACAGAAATTGGAAAATGGCTTCATAATATATTTGGATTAAGTTTTTTAAATGCAGTTGAAGTTGTCAAATCTTATACAGATAATTTTATGTTAACTATCCCAGAAAATTACACTGTTAAAGAATTTAGTGACTATTTAGTTGATGATTATATTTCTGACGAAGGACTTTTTCCGCCTCATATTTGGGCTTCAGATAAGATTTACAGTTAAAGAATTACTAATGCAAGCGAGAGTCTTTCCATGTTAAGTTCAATAAATTATTTTCATCACCACATCCAAATTGTTTGTGACACACTTACAAATCGACACCTATATTTTAATGCAGAACATTGGTACTAAACCATCAACAAAACGGTACCAGAAAAAAATAAATAATATTTAAAAATATATTGACTTATATACTCAGAAGCTTATTACCAGAGTAGAATTTTTGAATACAGTTAGTTATTACTACAAAAAAATAATGAAAATGACAAAAAAAGAATTATAATAATGACGATAGTTAAATTTGACGATTACAAAAAAAAAAAATGTATAATAATAATAATATGTATAATATAATATAATATAATGTATTATATAACAATTATAATGTAAATATATATAATTAACAAAATGTGATGTATAAAACAATTATTTTTAACCACGCCAATGATTACTAAATGTAACTAAATAAAATAAATCTAACCCCTTCAAATGCATGATAATTTTATTGAAATACTATTTTGAGCCCAAGTGCAGTTCGATCACTACTTGCTTTTTACCCGAGTGTAGTTCGACCTTTACCTTTTTTAAACCCAAGTGAAATTCGACCATACCCCATAAAATGTATCTACATATTAAATAATGTATATTTACCTATTATTATATTAACCCGAAACTCAAGCAAACTTAAAAATAAACTTTAATGAACTTAAAATAATTGAAAAAAGATAAAATAAAAAATGGTAAGCGCTTAAAATTCCACAAAATAGCGTTTCACGCTTATTTCGTATTTCATGTTCAGTAAAAAAAAAAAAATCCCGATAATCCCGTTAGACGTCTGAAACGCAACTGGTGTCGCGACCCGTTAGATGCATGAATTCTAGCTTGTACGAATCCGTAGCGCTCAAAATAGATAGTACCATCAATGGGTGGCTTCTTCCGTCAAACTTTTTATTTAATTTAATTCTGTATCAAATTTGCTTATTGTTCCTATGAACAGATTTTAAATATCTTGTAAAATTATATATAAGAAAAAAGTATTGTTTGTAAATATATAATACATATATTTCAACGTACACAATGTGTACTACACACGTCAAGTTTTTAAAGTTTTACAATTCTTATTATTTAACAAGTTAAGTAAAACTATATTATATTAACAGAATGTTGAATTCGATATAAAAAAATTATACAAAAATACATTGAATATTAGATAAACGCTCGCGATTATTGAAATCAGAAATTGTAGACGACTCGATAAAATATTAGAGGTATCACGAAATGCATAAAAATAACATTAAAAATTAATTATGCAGATTTTTTCCCCCTCCCAATTTACTTAATAACTAGTAATTGCGGCAGTTCTTTAATAACACATCTCGAAAAGTATAATATAAATGGTTATAATGGACGTTATGTTTTCAATACAAAATGTGACTGTTTCACAACCATTCGGGTATTAAACAGAGAACAAACTAAGTGAATCATAATTGACCGAAATGAGTTGATTTACCTACGAAATTTTGTTCATATCGAGCACAAGCAATAAAAATTCAGATTAACAAAATGTCGTAAAATATACATTTTATAAAAAAAAAAAATTAAACCGTATAAACGTAATAATTATTGTGCAGTGAAAAATTAACTGTCGACACCTAAACATTCTTCGGCTGGTTAAAAGGTTGAAACGTGCGCGAGATATCTTTGCGATCTGGCCTGCAATAATTTACCAAGTACCCGTCTAATAATAACATATAGTAGGCGTTGCGAACATCTGATAATTAAATTTATGGCATTTCGTTTGCCACGGCATTACTAAGATTTACGATTCTTTAATTTTACAAGGTATTTGATTTCAAGTGTGATCATTTGTTTGAATTAAAAGAAGAAAAAACGCAACGCTTATGCACAATAATATTGAGTTCAAATAAAATACTTTATACTTAACAATTTATACTTATACGTAACAATTCTTTGTCTTGAATACTTTTTAATAATCAAATTATAATTACAATAAAAAAGCAATTGATGTATGTGTTCATTACTTATTTAACGTTTATATTATATTATCAGGACGTGATATATTATTTTATCGATGTCTTATTTGTATTTTTCTTATACGACACCGACGACACACTACAATATAAAAAAAACAATTTATTTTTATCTGCAGTAAAAATGCAATATAAATAGTTATTAATAAACATACAGAAACACGAATTTAGGTTTTTATTATTTTTATTTTGTTAATTTTTTTAATGTAATTGTTTAAAGATTAAGGATGGTTTTGGTTGAACAATTGCAAAAAAGAACTTTGCATGTATATACATTATGACATTTTTACCATAATTTAATCGCGTATACGTATACATTTTTATTTCAGTGTTATTAAAATAACAGTTTGTTTCAGATATTACTGGTAATATAAACTAAAATGATCAGAGGGTATGATAGTCAGTATTCGATAGTGATGCAAGTGATCTTAAAACTAACCGTACAAGTGTTAAAACCCCAACATTGAAAAAACACGTTGAAATGAAAAATTACTTTAAAAAAAAATGTTTATATACCACGAACGTATGACAGTGTACTTACATATGAAACATGTTAAAACAACATTCAACTAACCCTGGTAATATAATAAATTAATCGATTATGTAACAGCTGTATACCTATTATTATTATTGCCTGAGGAGGCTATGCTAAAACGTGATTTCAAAAAAATTAAAATAATAATTTAAAATTTATGGTTCCATATAATCTATTAATTTTTAAGACGTATTACATAGGTATAATGGACGTGACTATAAGGCGATAGTTTTCAAACCGCGTTTCACTATAAAACCATCTATCGGTCACCGCGAGTATATAGATTCAAAAAATATATAATAACAACTCCTTTAAACTATTGTAATTACATAATAAATAATTTTTTCTGGTTTAAAAACTAATTTCAAAACTCTGAGGCATTCCAACAACATATAAAGTTCTAAAATTAAAAAAAAATAGATCTAATTATATTCATAAATATATTTGTATTTTAAATACATTATTACACCTATTTGTATGGGCATTGCAACTAGATATAAAAAAAAAACACACTGGAGTATCATAATTAATAATACATATGGTATTTAATAGTTGATTATATATATTATTAATATTTTATTTTGTGTTATAATATGAAAGTTTCTTTTTTTAATGGAACACAATTGTAAATTCACCAAACAACTAGAATTTAATAACATGTAAGGATTTATTGTTGCTATTTATTGTGAAAAAAATGTATAAATTATTTGATTACATTTAATAGCCCATGTAATACTACATGCTAATGTAAGAAAATATAATAATTATATTGCCGCTTTTTATTAAAGACATAAAAATCGGAATTATTATATACTGTAATCATTCGCAGTCACAGATAGTTTGTGAAGCTTGGATAATATTAAAGATGCATAGTAGTAATTATTTTCGTCTATTTATCTAATTTTGTCGCTTCAATTTCTTTAAAATTGTATTCCTATGCTATCCTACAGCAGTACTTGACTAACTTGTGCTCTAGCGACGGGGCTGTGTGCACCAATACGTATACTTAATGTAACTTATTTCATTTATAAAACTATTATCGATCATTATCATAATGAAGTAGGTAAATAAAGTAACGTTCGTACTGCCAGTAGTTCTATAAAACGTCGTCTAAAATTCATCCTTGAAATTGATTTCGTAATTAAGAAAAAAATAATACTATAAATTATTTAAAATCAATGTTTCGAAGTACTCGTAAGTATTTATCCTCATTCAAAGTATATGTACAATACACCATGAATGCATATTATAGTATTAGGTAAACTATCGGTGAGCATTTAAATTAACTATTTTTTCATTTTCTTATGTTTATAATTAATTTTTTTTCAATTGTTATGTGCTGAAATATTTTAAAAACGAATTTAAGTTTTTAGAAAGTTTTGGATACCTCAGAACGTTTTAATTTGTACGTACATACACTTTACTCGAGAAGTAAATAAATATTTAATTATTAGACACCCACAAAGATTCAGTGCTGACTCGATGACCAATCGCAATCATAGATTTTTCAAAATTGCAATATAAACATCAATGATATAAAATATGTAGTCTGCAATATTTTAGTATAACACGCGAGAAAATATGTTTTGCTGAAATTGAACTTGGAATAAACAACTGATGACTTTCAGTAATTACATTGGTAGCTTAGTACAAGCTATGTTCAGTAACTACATGTTCAATCCATAGGCGTGCACAGACCTGTATTTCAACAATACAACAGGGGTGTCAACAATACTTTTGGGCCTTATATTAACAAAAAGTGTAGGTATATTTAATAAATTATAACGTATAAATAATTAAATAAACATAATTTTTATTTTTATATAAAATATTTTGGTATATTACCATAATTTTATTATATTTTTATTATTACCAAAATATTATTATTAAAATGATTTGGTAAGCCCCAACGAGTATGTTTACCTTGAGATCCATATATTTCCTTCAATTATTTATGATTTATAATTTTGCAATTAATTGTAGCTGTTATCATAATACATTTTTGCAGAACACTTTAGAAAATTTTGTTTTGTGTTTTCTATTACAAAATATAATTTATTTTTTATCAAATATTTTAAAATAAAATGTATTTAATTTTAGCAACATCAGTTTAAATACAAGCCCCCTTACTCTTAGACATAAATTACATAAATAGTAGGACTCCATTTACAACATTCCGTTACTCCCCGTGCGTACGCCTATGGTTGAATCTCATAATTTTAAATAAAAATAATTTAGTACATCGAACTTTGTGATCGGTTTCATTCGAAATATTTACATTCATAAATATATAAATAAAACACCTAAATAATTTGCACGTACAAATACAATAATTTTGCTGTTCATTTCACCGTTAATAAATAAACATATGCATACGTATTGGATATATAAATACTACATTAACCGTATTTTATTAATAATTATTATAGTTTTATAAAAATTACACATTAAATTTAATTATTAAATAGAAGTTAAACCATCGACACATATCAAATTACAAAGGTAGACATTGTGGACGTTAATAAATAATGAACCTACATAAAAGTGTACCTACTCGTTCAAACAGAATTATTACACCGATTTTAATTAATGCAAACAAATTAACTATAAGTAGCAAGTATATTTCGTACAATCAGCATTAAAATCATTTGGTATACTTATACGGTGCATGATGCCTCAAAATTATTAATTTACTCGAAACATTATTCTTCGTTTAGAATAGATATTTTGATGAATATTTCATACTTAACAATTGGCGTGCAAATATTTTTCAAATAACTATCACTTAGATATAAACTATAACGAGAGAATATTTTTATGACGTACACCGTATACGTATCTAAAATAATATATTATAAAGAAATTATATTTATGACCATATAATGGTATAACTTTTTGGAGACATATCAATTTTAAATGAAAGTATTATGTGGTTAAGCTCCATAAGTTACCTAATTGATAATACTTAATCAACTGAAATAGCAAAACATATAATTTAGTAGTGTAATTATTATGGTAATGGGAAATGGAAGTCAATCCCCTCACATCGTAGCCTTTTTTATCGATCATTCTTTACTGTTATTATAATAATTAATTTAGGCTGCATCCGAGTTGCGGTCAGAGACGATTTTTGAGATAAGGACATAAACAGTTGCGGTCACGCGAATTGTAGGTAATATCCTAGTTGCGGTCATATACCTATTAATTATCTATAAAGTTTGTAAATAAAATAAATAAAATTGTACTGTGGCGTATATATAACTTTTGTATGGGGGAGGGTTCAATTTCAAACAAATTATTATGGAAGAAAAATTCCTTAACCAAAGGACTTGCAAATTCAAAATAATAAATTATAAAATATATATATATATATATATTATATATTGAATGTATCAAAATAATAATTTATTATTAATACTATTTTATACAATTTTTAGAAGACCTATGGGGGGTATCTGACACCCACATCGCCCCTTGTATACACCCATGCAATAGAAGTATAATCATGAACTAGATGATCACCAATCAATGGTACGGCAAAAGGTTAATTACAGTGTTAAACGTAAAGCAGTGGAGCAGTTAAGCGAGCGTCCCTCCAAAATTTTTTATTCTGAGATGTCAAGTACAGTACTCAGTGTACTGGGGTCAAATGGCGTTACATTGATTAGAAAAAATATACACACTACAAGAATGAATGTTCATCCGAAGTTGCCACGTGACTTTTCACAATTACTACTGTGATTTCAAACCTACACAATAAAAATAGTGTAGACAGTCCTGAGTCTGTTTATAAAATGGAAAGGAAAATGTTGAAACTTTTTTGTAAATAAAATAGCATGGTTTATACCATATATACTAGATATATATATATTTTGAGTGACCGCAACTAGTATGTAACCTTATTGTTGGATAACCACAACTAGTACGTAATTTTTGATTTTGACCATAACTAGTATACACCCTTAATTTAATAAATTTTCTTTTTAAAAAAAAAAGAAAAGTATAAGATACTTATCAATAAGCTATAAATCATGACTTTCTAATCTGTCGATCGTATTCTGATCAATCTTTAGAAGAATACCTATTGGTCGATCGTAATAAAAATTAATTAAACTATTATTGACTTACGATAATTTGATATTTTTTTCTTTTAATAATATTGTATAAACACTAGTTTCTAAAGTAAGTTTTGAAAAAATATAAGCAAAAAAACTAGGATATTGAAAATGTATTAGAAAGTCTATGGTCTGATGCATTTGATTAGAAAAAAAATGCACCAACAACCCTTTTTAACTTAATGAACTTAAGTTTAACTTTTAACGATTGAAATATGAATTGTAATTTTATTTAAACAATAAATACATTTTACTTGGTTTTTTTTATAGTCTTCGATTACTTTGTTAGGGAAATTATTTTGTTATTGAATACATCGGTTACACAATCACGGTTATTGGAAATAAAAATACTGCGAACTATAAATTATCCATGTGGTAGTACTGTGGTGTTTGCAAAATCCTTTTTATCCTTTTTAATAATATTTTTTCCGATATATCTGTAGTGGGGGGAGGGGAGGGGTGAACCCCTAAACCTTCTTTGCGTTCACACCTAGTTCACGTGAAAACGAAAAATGTGTGATACTCAGACCAACCGTAGAACGAGTTTCAAACCGTTGAAATATGTGAGTACATAATTAAGTGCGATTATTAATAGGAAAACTTAAATCGTACACTACATTATGTGTTTTCGTCATTTGTTTAATACGTTTTAAATTACGGTAGGTAACCAAAAAAAAAAAAAAAACAAAATTCAATTAAATTAATAAAATAAAAATAATATTTTGATTACTTAAAACTATAAATATTTATATCTATAGCATATAGTAAAACGCAAATTCATAATAATTTAAATTAAATTAAAACAAATAATTTGAAAATTATTAAATTGTGATTTCCTTAATTTATAAATGGTTATTTGAATTTATGGTGAAATTGTTAAAAAATACGCAATGAAAATAAAAAAAAACCATTGCTACGAAAATTCAAAAAGAATATTATATTTACAGTTTGAAGGATAACAACTTGAAATACGCAAAAGCACAAGTCCTAAGTTTTGATTATTGCTGTGTAATATTTTTGTATTTTAAATACTTGAAATATCAGCAGAGGACCACAAACAATTTCAGTTAAATAAATAATGAAGTGTTCATTAATTATTAGTCGAGTATGCCTATACTAAACATGAGTACTGTTTTTAACCGAAGAACCGATTGCAAATTATTGTTCGCCTTCGCAGTACACCAAACGCTGTCTATCGCTATTGTGCATACGCCGTCATAACAGCAAATTCCTTCCGTAATAATCCACGGCCCATATGCTGGTCGGCTTTCATACGAAATAAAATAACACACGGACCACGTGAACGCGATCGTTCCAAAATCACCTACCGCACCTCACCGTCACGCGTCATCGTCACAAATCATTATTAAAACGTTAATAAATAATGTTATAAATTATTAATCGAATTGTAAACTACATAACTGTCAACGATAATACGGTTCGGTTTAAACGCTCGTTTCCCGCAATAAGCATGTATCTCGTGGGTGTAATAACGGTGCAGATGAAACCTTAACAAAATACAACGGGTCAGTAGTTTCAAGCTAGGTGCTACGTACTTGCCGCGATCTTTTGAAAATGAAATATATAATAAATGTATAATATATTACAACATATATAATGCACAATAAAGTACCTGATGTCTGGAAAAATTGTGTTCGTGTGCCAAACGATTTTTTGAAGAGCGAAACAGTGTTCAAAGAAAAACATTTGAAAACTACTGCAGTAGGATTTATCGTAAATTCAAATGCAGGCTAATCTGAAAGATGCGATAACCCCATCGCTGTTTTGAGAATTATCACACTATTATACCATTGTATTTAGAGACTTATTTTCTCTGTTGACCCAAACCATAAAAATTACGGTTAGTAAATCGCACGTGTTCGAGTATATGCGACAAACCATTTAATCGGCCTAAAGTGTAAAAAAAAAATGTTTACCTAGGGATTAGGTTCAAAAATAGGTCCCTGGAACCGTGTCTGTTGATGATACCAGAAATAAAATTTAGGATATGACGATTATAACTAGGGCCCGGATTTTTATGCAAATGCATATTCTTCTACATTTGACTTATAAAAATTCTGATTAAATATATTGACGTTTCGTAACACGTAGATTCTGCTATCAATATTTATTTTTGCATATTTTTGCATATTTGAATGAAAATGCATATTAATTGCATATTTCTATATAATTAAATAAGAGTTGCATTTTTTATTAATAGTTGATGATTTTTTTTATTTTTTGCAAAGCAAGGCGAGTTTGATGTCGACATAAAAGTTATTTTAAGTAATTGGGAAATTTCCGTCGCCGATTTTTATCAACAGTCCGCGTGTTCGTGTATTTATCTCAGATAACTTATCTGCATCTATTAGGTATAAAAAAAAATATTTTTAAAAGCCCCTGCTCGGGTAAATACTTTTAAAGAAATGTGCCCAAATTTAAGTTTACCACCACAGCCCGTTATTACACGTTGGGGTACGTGGCTTAATGCAGCTTTTTACTATGGTAAGAACTTTGATAAGGTAAAAGAAGTTATCAATACATTTAATGAAAACGATGCAATGTCTATTCAAAAAGTTCAAGATGTATTTAAAGACAATTCAATAAAAAATGAACTTGCAGTTATATTAGCCAATTTTCAATGCATCACAGAAACTATCTTACAAATAGAAAAATCGGGCGCTAACCTACGAGAAACTATCTTATTGGTTAAAAATGTTGAAATTAAGTTAAGTGAAGGAGGAATAGGCATAGAATTTGCTAAACTTAAACTAATGCAAGTATTATCGAATAATCCAGGGTATTCTCAAATTATAAAAATTTGTGGAATATTAAGCGGAGAAATAAGCAATGACAATGAAGGCATTGAAGAGTTGACGCCTGAAGACATTTCTTGTTTTAAGTATGCACCTATCGTGTCTTGCGACATAGAAAGAAGTTTTTCAAAATACAAATCTATGTTACGTGACAATCGTAGAAATTTCGAATTTGAAAATATAAAAAGACATTTCGTAACCTCCTGTTGGTACTCGTTCCAAAATTAATATTACATTTTTTGTTATTTTTTTATTAATTTTGCATTTATCTAATTTATTTAATCTATTTTTTCACATAATATATTTTTTAATTGTTCTAAGATGTTCATTTTTTTTTTAACGCACAATAAAAAATTTTTTTTGCATATTTTTTGTATATTTTTGAATTTTTGAGTGCATAAATATGTGCATATTTAACAATAATTTTTGCATAAAAATCCGGGCCCTAATTATAACCGTTGCATTATTAATTTACTCGTAATACAATCTAAATGGGTAAAAATTAACCATAAAATATTATTTTATAAAAAATTTTTATTCGTGGTTTTATCAACATCGATGTGCTGCAGTTGACATCGAGCTGATAACTAAATATTATAAAGTGTTCAAACGTTTCCAACGGTGGTCGAGCTGCGCGATTTACTTAGCCGAAAATTACAAGTACAATACCATAAAGGTAATCGGATGGACTTGTTTATTTTTTAAATTTAATTCAAACTGAGCGGACCACCAGAGCGTTGACCGGGTCGAGCATGTATCGCTCGGTGCAACACATAAGTTTGAGTTCATGTATATGAAAATTATATGTAGAAATGTATTGTATTGTAATGTAATGTATTGTATACATTATTTTATAATGTACATAAATTATTATACCTACATAGTATATACACATATTATTTGGTGCGCAATGGTGTTGTGATTTTAACAGGTAAAAAGGGATCGGGGCGCAATCGTGCTGTAATTAGTAAGGTAAAAAAGGGAAAAATTGCGCAATCGTATTGCAGCCTGTATCGCTGTGTGCTAATAGCCGTTTTAAATGTATTGAGGGACGCCGGGCACTGTGAACACACGCACAGACAATCGACGCACATACTTGAGCAACATCATCGAAACCTCCTGTTCCACACAATGAGCTTACGCAGCGGGAAAGTGTTTTCAAAATGTTTTTTTTTTTTTCAAATTTCCCATTTTACTTTGTCTTATTTGCACACCTTACACGTCGACCAGCTTCAAAATTATGTATCAGCGCGCCGTTACGTGAACAACAGTCCGCGCCAGTACACTATAGTGTGCGTCACCCGCGTAAAATTGTTCCATTGTTGAATACACACTCTGCCAAGTGCCATAACTGGGCTGAGCTCAAGACCGATTTGTCGTATATCGCACAAGTGGTACTAGGTGATAACAAATTAATTATATGGTCGTCATCAAAGTTCAAAGTAATTACAATGATTTTTTTTTCGAAACATTAAGTGTTGTGTGTATTTAATCACGAGTCTGTTCCTTGAAGGTAAGTTTTTATTTTTTGTATGAGTGTTTTTTTTTCCATTAGAGTTGCAAGTATAACTGAGTATATACCATGTCCAATATTACGAGTAAATCATCTCGTCTATGTATGTTTATGTATACTGAATAATGTCATAATCAGATGTACATTAGCATCCCCAATCACTGGATTAGTGTACCTTTTTTTTTGTATTTAATATAAATATGAAAACTTATTTGAATAATAACTAATTATAAAAAAACTAATAATAATTATCTCTATAAAAAAAACCATGAAAGCCAATATATCATATGTATAATTTACTGTGTACACAAGAAGAATAATTGATTTTTTATTTTTGATGTTTCGGCTGTTTATAAAAATACCTTCTAATTGTTATCACATTTATTATCATCATTATTTTTTTTTTAATTAGCTCTCTTACTTTTTAAATATGTGACAGCATATTAGGTTAAATATTGAATATATTTGTATTGTCTTACTTGTTTCAGTCGCCTTACTCCACTAAACGTATAAAATTAATTTTTTCAGCTATAGGTATATGATTTAGTTTTTGTTTGTGAGACGTACTTAAAAATATAAAAATACGGATCATAGACAAATGACACTAGGTAAACTAACCAGGTAGTAAATAGTAACCACATATAATATTGTGCATGCGCTAATAATCAGTTTCTATCTACTCGTATATTATCTGTATTGTACAATAAACTGTATATAAAATGTTGATAGAAATATCCAGATAAAATACATTTCGATTAAATTATTTATCATGAATTTAAATTCGGATTTACGTGACTAATATTACGTTGAGAGTTATAAGAATTTCAAGGGAACAAAAAAAAAAAATAAGTCGAATTGTCAAGTTTTTCGAGGTTCGAAGTATCGCTACTTGTACTTTCATCATTTTTTTTTTTTACAAAATACATGTACTTTGTAGCGCATTTACCTTTAACACACCTAAGAATGTACTAAAAACTTTGCAAATTTAATAAATTACTTGCATTGAATTTAAAATCAACAGGAATCAGGGATGATAAATTATGATGAAGGAGAAAGACGGAAATAATTGTGTCCCACCCCTGTGTACCCCACGTGCCATCATTGATTTACAAGTTTATTTTATTGATTTGGATACAACTTATGGAAAATCTCGACCAAATATTGTAATTTTTCCAATGTATATACAGACCCGTTGCGCCGAATATGCCTGTGTTCTGCGAAGATTTACTAATTCATTCCGATGCGTCCGAATTACATGCAAAAAAAAATAAACATATATTGTCCAAATCGCATGCCACGTCTTAGAGGTGTACGTCCGAATTACATACCGGAAAGTCATGCGTTTGGGCAATTTAGCATTTAGTTTATTTTTTAGTTTATTTTTAGAAATTTTTAATATTTAATTTTTAAGCTATAGGTATGTAATCGTAAGTATGTATAGACATTTAATAATGTCCAATACTAGATAACAATATTATTATATCGGTAAGATAGAGTATTGACTATAGAAATAGAGTAGTATAGACGATTAACTTTAAAATTGTATGATGTAATTTCTGAAATATTACCTATTATAGAGAAGAAAGGTAGAACTGATGTCAAAATGAGAAGGAAAATGAATTGATAAAATACAACATCCCAGGAAATTAAAAATAAATAATAAAAAAAATTGCTAAAATCGAATCGGCATGCAATTCGGACATACACCTATAAGACGTGGCATGCAATTCGAACAGACCCCTGTAAGACGTGGCATGCGATTCGAACAGAGCCCTCTAAAACCTGACATCTAATTTAGACATTTTTTTTTTAACATGTAATTTGGATATAGCCGTTCATACGTAGCAGGACCATTTAAAATTTGTAAGTGCTCAAGGAACATTATTGTAAGTAAAACGAATGGTAACACTGGTATAGCTATGTTTAATATTTGTATGGAATAGAAAAGTTCGGGAATAGAGCTGAGATCAGAATAAACGATTGATTCGCGTAAACACGGATTTGTCGATGGATAAATGTTTTTTAGGTTTGAATGAAGGTTTCATTCAGTGTTGCCGTAAATTGACGGGGATTGTCAATGTTGTGATTCTTTGACACCCCCCCTCCTTTCTGCGTACGTCTACTGAGACCGTCTCAGTTCTCAGTATGTTACGTCATGTCATCGAGAAATATAAATAAAAAATTACATAATAACATGTATAATCGTTTACGCATTTTTTTTGTTCTCTACATTTACTTAATGAAGACGTTTTTCAATTTTATTTTTCATTCGAGCGCAAAGAAATAAAATATAGTTGAAAATAAGATATTATATATATCACTAATGATGACATCAATACCAACACAAATTCCCCACCTTCCTGGTTATTAAATTTATTATAGTATAATATATATATAATAACATATATATTCCAAGTTATTAGAAAATTTTGGATTTTTAAACTGTTAAATTATTTGTTGAAACATTTTTTTGAACTATTTACTAAATTTATAGATTTCAGATGTAACTATCATATATTTAAATCAATTCTTACGAATCGGAATTTGAAAATATTCGTTAGCAGTATGCCAATATACGATTGTTCAATTTCATAATAGCTATATATTTATATTAATTTAAGTAAATATACAATAGAACCTCTATTAATCGAATCGGTTGGGAAATTGCATTTTATTTTCGCATTTATCTCGCCAAGACTTTTATTTTTATTTTTATTATTACACAACTATATGTATTATATATATTACACAAAAATACTATAAAAATTATTTTATGGTTGAAGTACAATCAACTATATTTAGAAATTTTCAATATGACTATAAATATATTACTATAACTGTTTTTGTATTTTGATGAAGGATTATCTGTGAAGTTTTTGATTACTATCAAAATATATAATTCGAAAAAAATATCTGGTCATTCATGAACATATCCACCTGTATGCCTATGAACTATCTAATGATTAGATAGTCTACTGTTTCATTAGATTCTAATACTTACAGGGAAAGAATATTTATAAAGGCGATTTCACATCATCATCTATCCAACTCTCCTCTAACTACTTCAATGTATATATTATACCAGTTATATTTGATGGATCGAGTTATAATTAATAATTCGACACTTTTAGGATTTGAGTAGGTGAAATTCGAAGTGTTGAGAAAATGTATTCCAAAAATTGTATTTGGAAACGCAGAGGCAAAGATATTCCTTCGAGTAATCAAAAAATCGGTTAATATACGCTCAAGTTATCAAGGTTCTGCTGTATTTCGAATTATAATAATTTTTGGTGGAAACAAAATAGAATAATATTATGTTGACGAGCTGAAATATAAGATGTCGTCAATTATTACTATTATATTATTCAACGGAAAAAAGACACGACCTGCTATAACCGAAGAACAATGAGCATTTTAATCTTTATTTCCGCTACCACTCTTCAGGACTGCAACGAGTTGATGAGAATTTCGGGGCAGCCATGGTTTACGACGTGTGTGTTCGTATACAACAGAAAACGTAAACGAAAAACGCACGATACGAATAGTAGGTAATTAAATAATTTCGGCGCGTCTTTCCTGAATCTTAATTAACAATTTAGTTTCATATTACCCTCATTTTTTTTACTATCACAACGAACCCAAAACAACCATTTCTGTGCATTTAGATCTGTTTAGGCGAGTTATAAATATAGTAATACAGCTTGCCGTGTACCTGTAGTGTATTTTATTTACACGGCACGTGTTAAACGGAATCGTTATTTATTTTTTTCATGTTTAATATCATGTAGATACAATGCTGACCGTGGATTGCCCCACTGAAAAGACTCGTGTGGAATTCGTAAGGTTTCTATAGTTACTGATTGTTCACCTTTTTGTGGTACGAACGGTGACGTGTGTTTCAAATATCAAACATGACTCTCATTAATGATTTCCAATCGAAATCCCATATTTACAACTCAATTCATAGAAAAGGTACATCCGTAGGTTAAATGTCTATGCGAATACGTAATATTTTCTATACAATCCTGAGAAAACTCAAAACGTCGTTCAAACTTGTTCAAACCTGTCCAGTGAAAAAAGCGATTAATCAGTCATATCATACTTTCTATTGAGTAGACGGTTCAATCGTACATTTACCATATTTAATTAATGTTATAGTTGTATATAATCAATGATTTAATGGTTTAATTATTAGAATATACTAATGTATCGTAAAACAACGTTGCACTATCTTAATGCTGTGAACATTGTGTTATATAGATTTAGTGTTGCTTATCTAAATCATATGTAGGAGAGCTAAACTAAAATTACTAAACAAACAATTTTACAAATTACTGCTCGGTAAATCATTTATGTTTTGTGTGATTTCAACATTTAAAACGACATTTAATAAAAGCTGTTCGGTGACTATAGTAATATACCGGTTTCGAGTGTTTGGTTATTTATATTGGTAAAATGATAACGGCATAAAGAAAAAACTGCACTACAATACAACTCGTGCTTAACTTGGGGCGAGGAACATTGAGTACCTTTTTTAGACAAAAAATATACATATTATATTCATACATTGATGTTATGGTTAAAATTTTGAAGGTGAGTGTAATAAGTTATGAAATATTCGTTGGTTTTCAGTAACATTTTTGCAGGTGCATATGAGAGTGAACACGATTATTTTCAATTTTTAATTGTATAGGGACGTTTTTATGTCTCATCAGAATACATCTACTATTTTTTTCCAAGTCCAGCACTGACTACAGCAAATTGTTTCGTTAAGATTTAAAAAATAACACAGTATCATTTGAGGACTTTTTTTTTATTGTACATAGTTATACTGTGACGATAAGTAAATATAGCTGAATATATTTTTTTAATGAATCTAGTGTTTTTAAAATTTTAATTAGATTTTGAATTCATTGTTGTAAACGTTGTGAAAACAACAGACAATTATAATTCGAATTTCAACGAACACAACATTTACCGAGGACGTATGACCCTTAGAGCCGTGCGTCTTCATATTTTATTGTTTTGCGCGTGTGCTTAAACCATAAATATCGTGAATCGATTTACAAGAATATTAAGAGAACACGGTATACCAGTGATTTAAAAAAGTTATGTGCAGGACAAAACCATTCAATGTAAATTCATAAAATTCATAATAGAGACTCATTCTTCATTTAATTTTTTAATAGAAGAACATTATTTGTGATATATCGTGATTTTTTAGACTCAAAAGGATTTCGAGTTATTTATATGTTAAGATTCTTAAGATTCTAATCTATTTTGTTAAGCTATAAAAAATGATTGAAACCAGTTAAGGATTTGCATTGCACAGCAATGTTGGGAATTATCTAGATAATGTAATACATTTAATTATTTTATCTAGATAAAACAATGAGTTTTTAAGGTATATAATAATACTGAATATGTATGCAATTATGAAGAATGATACTTGTAATAAGATAAAAATTAGAATAAAAATAGGTTTGTGAGCGAAGCGATTGGTTTATTTTTCTATGTTAATATAGGCTTAAGTCTGAATAAAGATTTTGGACCGTTTATTATTACAGAATTGTGAGCCAGATATCCCCCAGTCAACCCCTGTAAATATATATATATACATACAATATTAAATTCAATTAGCATTTTTTATTTTAATTTTATTGAAGGTATTGATTGAAAACATTTATTTGTGATAGTGACAATGGCATTTGTTGCAATATATATCACATTGAGGTAACGTTAATTGAATAAAATTAATGTCTAAAAAAAGGTTAGAAAAATATAAAAACGAATTAATTCCTCTAAATAAATTAAATATGAATAATATTTTAGAGTTTGGTTGAAATTAAAATATTATTGACAGTCAATACTTGGGAAATTGTCTATAGCAACGGATTATTTGTATTGTTTGTTATTCTTTCAATATTTCACTCCTGTTTTAACACTCAACGTTAAACGTATAGACAATTTTTTTATGAAAAATATCATAAACACTTATACTATGGATGGAGTTTTTGAAATCAAATTGTAAGTATTAATTTAGAATAGTTTATTAGATCATTGTTTGGAAAATGCATTTCGTAAAACATAAATACAGCACAAATTTTCTAACTTTATGTCTAAGATGGAGTCTAGATAATACAGAAGTCGATTTTGGATGTTCAGCTTTGAACCAGACTCAAATTGTGTATTGCACTGTATTAATCAACTGAATATTAATTTTTTTTAGCACATTCGAAATTTAAATAAATATATTTCAAAAGTTTTTCCATAAATTTAACTTATTTTTATTTAGTCTATTCATTCATTGTACTTTTTTATAAATTTTAAATTACCATAAAATAATATATTATTTTATATTGTAAAGTGTAGTAGGATAACTGCGACGCAATTTTGAATAATTCGACTTAAACTATTAATTTGTCCTGAAATAATTAACTTAATAATATGATGATTATTGCAATTTACAGAGATGAAAGTATTTTATTTTAAATATTTAAATATTTTAAAAAAATTTTCACGATTGAAAATTAAAAAAAATATTTGCACTGGCTTCTTGACAAGGGGTAAGTGTCTTAAGCTACATATTTTTATCTATAATACTACGTTTTCAAAGCTTTATTTGTTCAAGTACTTTAGAAATAAGAGCTATTGTTATAATTTCAAATATATTGTTATTATACATTTTATCATATACTAAAAATTATTAAAAGCATCTCCTTACTTACATTTCACTTCGTTCTCCTATAAGAAATGCTATGATTTTAACTGTTTTGATTAAACATCAATACAAATATTTGCAAATACTTTTTTAAAAAATGTATGTTTATAATATTTTATAATTTTCTTTTAAACATTGAAAATATACAATTTATACATTAAAATAATTTTACTAGACTAGTAATTATTTTATTTTTATTTTTCTATAAGTGATAGAACTTATAGAAACCTTAAAACAATCGTATTTCTAATAGGAATACCGAGCAATTATAGTTTCATACGAAATTGATTTTGTCATTCTTATACAAAAATAATTGTAATTAAAAATAATTAAAAATTAATACAATAAATGCGTTTACAAGGATGCGTCTCTGTTATGTTTATATACTGTAATCAAAATGATCCGTAGTATTTATTTAATCTAACAGAACACCCTTTTCGTTTTTTCATTTTTAGAAATCCAAGCGAACACGTTTCGGTGAGAACATTGAAGTGGACCCACAAATGCTGTAAATGCAATCATTTGAAGTGGCCGTGGTCAAAGGCTGTGGGCTGCATCAGTAAGTATACACAGTTGTAATCGCACGTGCTAAAAATGTTTATACCAATTAAACTGACCATTATTATTTTTGTTTCTTTTGCAGAATGTATGAAAGTTTGGCACCGTCGGTGTTGGCCAATTGAAGGCGAAGTCAACGAGCGCGCGACAGAACGATGCACGGTTGAATTCGGCTATCGTGAACGCAGAGGAAGGTAACTCGATCGTCGGGGTCGCCCAGGCCGTTGGGAAATTTTTGAAGCACTCCTGCCGACGGATCTACCGCAAAATGGGCCGTGGCCGGACAGCCGGTGTTGCCTTGGAACTGAGCAGCCGACCGCTGCCGAAGGCCTCGTCGGATTCGGCGTCGGCAATCGATCACCACATCAAATCGATCGAAACGAAAAACGCCCGTAACACGCGGGCCGTTATGCCGAACGTGCGGCTGTTGACCGTTCGCCCGACCGTGGCTCCCGAAGCGGAAAACGTTGGCATCGCGTGGACCATTACGCTGGACGCGCCATCGATGTTTAGCCACTTGATCAAGTGGCCGATCACCGCTGGAAAGTGTCTCAAGTGATTAATTGCACGGAGAACGGTGCTGGTTGCTGTTGCACTAGTGAAATCGCCAAGGTCAAAAAATGCTGTTTTTCGCAAAACTCATTCCGGTTAAAGACGCAGTCCGAATGGACGTTAAGACGGAAAATATCAAAAAGTCCATCGTCGCCGCAGAACCGGTCATAGGTGGACAATTTTCGAACCACTACCACTGCCAATGGCCCTACCGTGAGGTGACCACTACTCGGATGGTCGCTGGTACTTTAGAATTGTACAGACGACTGTTACCGGTGGTAACGGTGTACTGTTGGCCACTTCCGGTCGTTCTTCATAGAACGATTCAGCCGACGATCACCGACACCACCGTTGCCGCAGCCGCAACGAGCAATATAAAAGCACCAGTGACCATCGCTTGGAAGCCACTAGCTACTCTGGACAAAGACGTGGTTCAAGTGAACGTTAAGATGGAGAAGGTTGTCACCGCATACCAGGTCAACGGACGGTTTTCGCACCACAATCAATGCCAACGGTCCTACTGTGAGGTGACCACTACTTGGACGATCGCTGGTATTTTAGAATTGTATAGACGATTTTGTGGTGCGTTTTTTCCGTTCTTATAAATGTATCGTCACGCGTTATGGTAATTATTCGGATTTTATGTGTCGACAATAATTTATTTTCATCGCACAACCCTAAACCGAGAACAAAAGAAGACGACCGAATTCGTTCGAACACTATCACGTCGCGGTTAAGTGAAAACAAAAAAAATTCGTAATCCGTCAAACGCATATGGCGATCCGTTCGCAGACACCCCGCTGAGCGACGACGGCAGACCGACGGTAAAACAATTATGTCGATTGTGTTGCATACGATCAACGTTCCGAAGGAGTAGACGACGTGCATCGTCGCAGAACATAACGGATGATAACAGTCCGACGATTATATTGATATTATCATTAATTGCTCTGTAGAATGTCCTGCACCGCTAAGTGGACTTGATGTTAACAACCCTAGCATCCAGTCCTGAACGAATTTTCATTTTCTAATCATTTTTTGCACCACTAATTATTTTGGCAATTGATCGATGCCAATGCGGATCTATCGTTTTTTTTTTGTTAAATTTATAAACTATAAACAACGTTTACATTTTATATTTGTTCAGTACTTTGGGTAGCAGCCTTCCGTTTTGTTATAAAAAATAGAAATAAAATAGTAAAATTATTATATTAGGTATCCGAGGTAGACGTACATGTTCGTGACCGTTGGACGTACGGTCCCGGTGTTGCAATTAAATTCTGTGACGGATCGATGAAAATTATGAATTGATAAATGCTAAATTTTCTACGACCCGATTTAGCCACAGACCACTTTCGGGGCACGTTCTAAATCGACCCTCACGTGCATCCAGATGGACCCTCTTATTTTCTATTATCGCTTTTCCGACTGACGTGTCCGTGGTGTTTATCCCATATGCAGTGATGTATTGCTAAAATAAATCATGGGTATACGCCTTATTTCATGTGATAACTATCATATGGAAGGAACCAACAAATTTTTTTCTCGCTTCGAACAATGTTCACTTTACTTGTATTCACTTAAAACCTGATACAATATTATGCTTTTTTATATATTCTTTAATACCTCTATGCAAAACTATATGCAAAACAAATGGACTAATTATTTTATTAAGTGGTTATTGATTTTTAATTTAACCACTCTACCTCTACATATCTCTATCTGTTTTTAAAGTCAGAAAGCACGTGTTTATGGTATAAATTTATAATATGACATACAAAAAAATTTCAGCATGCAAAAAGTCGTGTGATGAGGTTTGAAAAAATATCATAACCTTAGTATTGTTATTTATTAAAGTACGTTATTGGTAATAATAATATTTCATGTGGAGGTTCTCTTCGCAGCGAATAACCCGACGGCAAATAGTTCGGCGGCGAAGTGGTAGCAGCGTAATGTCCTAACCCATAGGGTCCTAGACCCATAAACAGGGTTGGGATTTTATAGCATTTGCATATTTCTTATGAGATACTTAAAAATAGAGTAAGCTAAAAATGTGTTTCATGATACAGAGAATTCAAATAAAAATTTTATTTTGCTTTTTTTGCATACTTCGCGTTTTTTTAGCTTCTAGTGTTATTTTGGATTTTTTGAGACTTCTTTGCCTTTTACCTGTGTTTTAATCAAAATCAGGCATATTTTATGAAATTGTATTTTGGTAAACGTGTTTTTTGATTTTTGTTAATCGAATTTTCAAGATTCAAAATATTAATTTTAATTTTAAATTAAATTATAAATGTTTAGATTAAGTAAATAGACTGATTAGCGTAATCGGCGTGATGCAACTCTGTACAATTACAGTGATAATAGGTAGGTATATACGAGTATAATACAATAATTTAGTTTTAGTTATTTGGTTCTAATTTTTGTTATCTGCTGATTTTGTTTTTTTTTTTTTTGTCGATTTCTATTAAATCTACTAATAGCCGATTATCAACCAACGAGTGTAGAATTCGCTTTATACAGTCCACATTCGTCTTGTGTGTTTGTATAAAATTATTAAATAATAAATTCCCTTTTTTTTTTGTTGTTTTTATTGGATATTTTTAGGGCTTATTTAGCGATTTTTAAGGTAATATTATAGCGCATATTTATACAATTTTAAGTGCTATAAAATCCCAACCCTGCCCATAAATATATTAAATAAATAACTTGGATTAATAAGTTAATTGAAAATGTTCATATATCTTTTATCGAAGTTAGAAAAAAAATTAGGTTAACTATTAACTTTACAACATTTTAAAATGTTTTCCATCAACTTAACTCGGTTAAAAGTTATCATTAACTTGCCCAGGTTTGAAAATTAGGAAAGATTTTAAATTTGTATTGTTTGAGAGTGATGGTTTACTTTCATAATATATTTGTAACCGCACCACAGTAATTTGTTTTAAATCGAAGATCGACTTTTAAAAGACATACAATCGCATCCGAATGGCTGTGATTTTTTCTTTTTCATCACCGCCAACAGGATAAACAATATGCAATGAACAGTGGCGTACATTCAATCTTGCTGTGGGGGGAGTTTAAAAAAATAATCGTTATCTTTTTTTTTTTCGTTGCACAGATAAATAACTGCTATAAATAGATATTATCTTATACAACTTTTTTACTAATTTACAGTTTACTTTTACATTACAGTAAATTAATAGCAACTGGAATATAAAAACAGTATAGTTAACAAAACTTTTCAAACACCTATCAATATAATTATTTAATTATCATAATATTTGTATAGTTGTATATTTTAAGTTCAAAGCGTAATAATGGAACTACGAATATATTACACGTCATCAATAATAAAACAATTTTCTTTTTCTTTTTTTTTCCCCTGGGGAGGTTTGAACCTGCCCCCCTCCCGTATGTACGCCACTGACAATGAAACGGAATTGTGTAACGGTCATACGTGATTTTTGCACGTTATGATTTTAATAAAAAAAATGATGAACATCATCTTCCGATTGATCAGCTTTCGTGCAATAGGTATGTTGATGGTTATTCGTTTTGCTAACCATGGCGCTCCAAAGCACTCCTATAGTTGTGTATTCTACGAAGCATCGATACATGTACGCCGCGGCACGTGTAATCAAATCGTATTACCCGACATTCATTGGCCGACGGTGTTGAAAAAACATAATAATAATAAAACATCCACATGAACACGAGCTATGCACGCGTTCGAATCACGTGATGAGTCAAAAAAAAAAGGTATCAACATAAGCGGCGCAACTACGGGAAAGGTGGAGTTTTGACTCCTCTCCTCGAAATAAATATTGAATATAAGCATAGGCGGATATGGGGGAAGGGACTTGGGGAGCTTAACCCCCCGCAAAATATAAACGTCTAAATAAAAAATTATGTGTTTCAATATTTGATATTTATAATTTTTATTTTATTTTGTTAAGATACGAGAATGGTCTGGAATATTCACTGCTTATCGTTGTTGGGAAAATCATATTTTGTAAGTATATATTGATAATTGCGAATATTCTATAACTTGTTTGCGATACGCGATACCTGTAAAGTTATAAATACGCAAGCTGCAGACTGCCACAGCATTAGTGTATATTACGTTTTTGGAGCGTATACGGTGATGGCCTTTATTTTTTTTTGTTTTTGATACATAACGAGTGGTTTCCGTAAGTGACGTACTAAACAAATAAACAGTATAATTTTATATTATTTGTGTGAATTGTGTATTAGTTAATCAATTAATTTTAAATCATAAATCGTAATTAATTCAATAATGGCTAAAATAATGTTTTTTATGTCTTTTATATTAAAAAACAAAAATTAGTTGTTACTAATTTCTCGTCGAAAACAACACTAGAATCTGAAAATGAGGATTATAATATTGGTTTAAATATTGATATAACTACACAAAAAAGTGTTGAAAATATTGTACCTAGATAAAAATGTCATTTCCGACTTGGGAACTTAAATAACAGGCCCTATGCGACCAATTTTAACAGTAAGTACAAATGTAGGCAAATACTAAACATAGTTTAAGTTATTATATTATATTTAAATTAAATATATTGCAGTCATATCTACTAACTAAATTTGGTACCCAAAATCACTCTTTCAATCATAAGCATTAAAAAACATATGAATGGTTTGAATATAGTATATCAAAAAATTCAATTTTTTGCTTTGCTTGTAGAAATTTTAGTAGGTACTGGAAATTGTGGCAATTTCGAAGATAGCTTTGTAAGTGGTTTTAGAAAATAGGAAAAAGCATGTGCTTTGTATTTATGCTTTATTTATAATTTTCAATTATAATTATTAATATAAGTATACTAGAATTTATAGTTGAGTGTTTGTAGTGGATCTAAAAATGGGAATAAAAGTAAACTCAATGAATTGGATGCTTGTGCTTAAAGTAATTTACATCTTATATGTATGGTTAAATGGTCACCATATCAGAAAACAAAAGAAACTGGTAGTGTTTATTCTCAAATATCTTCTCAGCATTCATTGATGATTGAAAGTACCTAATAAAAAATATATGAAAATATTAGTTGATATTGTTTTATTTGTAAATTGTCAAGGAATTGGTTTAAGGGGACACGACGAGACAAGATTCTTTAAATCATGGTATTAAACTAACAACTAAAAAGTAATAACTAATATTACTAATATTACTAATAATCTTAAATGATTTTAAATGTAAAACATCTAATTATGATAATTATTTGTAAAAAAATTATTGTATTTTTAGGAATTATGTAAATTGTTAGCAAAAAGTAATGAGGAATTTGGAAAAAAAAATTAATCTTAAAACCAATTACTCAAGTCTTTGTAGATCATTATAAAGTAAGAATCGTATCGGTTTCTGAAAATTCATTTTTACTTACCTATTCTTTAGTTTTCTAGTTTTATTAAAAGTGAACTTGTATTTTGTATATTTTTTAGGAATTGATGAATGTATCTAAAGATGTATTACAGTCAGAAATAGAAAAGGCAAAGAATTGAATATTGCAGTCTATTTATGAAAAGTATATAACTTTAAATGATGTGAAAAAGGTTTTAACAAAACAGACTTTCCCTAATTTATATAAACTATTTCAAGTTGCTTTATCAATTCCTATAAGTTCCTCCACTTGTGAAATTAATTTTTCGGCCATGAGTAGAATAAAAACATGGCTTCGAAATTCTATGCTGCAGAAAAGGTTCAACAACACCTCAATACTATAATTAAATTATAAAATTATAAAATGTCGGTGAAGATTTGGAGTCGCTAGCTTGATTTAGGGGAACCAACTTCACTCACATCAGACATGGGCGTAACTTGAGCAATTTTTATGGGAATACAAACTTTATTTTATTGTGATATAAAGCATATTTAGAGACTCTGTATTATTATGTATTATAATGGCAAATGCCATGAAACAAATCAATTTTGATTCATCCATTAATTGTTTTTCTTATAGTTAATAGTTCAAAAAATTATACATTTCTTAATAACGTAATTCTTATAAATCTAAAATATAAGAATATAAAATTCTCCAGTCTAAGATTTTATTTATTTCTATATATAAACTAGGTATTTGTTTATTTATATCATAAATTTAAAATGCATTTTCTATAATTTAAAAAATATCAAGGTTCATTGTTTCGTTACATTTTTATAGGGAAGAAGTTGGGCCATCCCATTAATCTCCAGCATACACCTTTAGTACCGGATGTATAATATAAATGATAAAATAATATTATAAAACTAAAATTAGTTAATTTTTAATACTCGTAAACGAATTCGAATTAGAAGTTTATTATCAGGTGTAAAATAAGGCTAGGTTCACATGGACGCGCGTATACGCGCGTCGGTTGATTGTGCGTATTTAAATATACGGGTCTCAAAATCATCGTTCACATGGCAATGGGCGTGTACGCGCGTCAACCGCGATAACGACGCAAGTTTCTATTTCTGCGCGAACACGCGCATGACACCGCGGATTGAAATATCACGTATTATTATTGGACTGTTCAGTTGACACGCGCGTTTCGATGCGAATGATCGAAATTCCATCTATAGTTTTTGAAAACAAATGTTTTTTAAATATGAAAATTGAAATAGATATTTTAATTAATAAAATAGAAAAAAGGTTACCTTACTTAACATACCATCTGGGACATTTTGATCAGTTTCTAAGAAGTCTTTAATTATCTCCAATAGTTTATCAAATGATTTAATGGACATTCTAAAGTAATTGAAAAATTTGTCATGGTGCCCTCTTAGTTTAGGACAATGGTCTTCAACCTTTTTTGACCTGCGACCCACTTTTCTTACCAAACATTTTTCGCGACCCATGTAAATTTCGTTAGCCATAAAAACCAAATAAAAAAGTTAAAATTGTTTAATTTATGCCATTTTAGAAGTGCTTTTACAATTGAATAAATCAAAATTTATATTTCTTATGTACCTATTTAGGAAATATTTAATTTTTAATATAAGTAATGATACAAAAAAAAATGCATGTAATGATACCGAAAAATGTATATGTTTTGATACACAAAAGAAATGAGTGCCATATTTGTCCTTCCGGACTGTTTTCACACGAAATACCTCCACCTCAGCTCAGTTTAACACAATGCAGTTTATAAATATATGAAATGTAAATGAGATTTATAAATTAAGTCGGGCTATCACTTCATTTTATTGTTCATTCTATTTTTTCTTTTATTTGAAAATTGAGACTTCAACAGCAAATAATATTTGATATTAGAAGTTACACATTTGATGTGTTAGGTGTTAGATTAAAATTACAATATTAAATATAAAATATTATATAGGTGAAGTTAGATGTAAATTAAGATTTACTAATATAATATTTGTGATACTTAATAATGTGACTATTTTCATAGTTTGTTTTTCGCTAAATACTTTTACTATGTTGAATGGCGTATTCAGGTCGGTGCGTATTGAGGTAAATTATGTACACTCCTCCACTATGTGTTCGACAGTTAATGATTAGTGGTATGTGTTGCATATTGGTTTGAGGATTTTTTTTTGATTAAGTATAAGTGAGAAAAAAGTGTTCATTCTAATCTTCTACAAAATTAAATTAATATAAAATAATACGGTTTCGGGTTTATCCGAAAACATTTTTATGCAATACCATATAACATACATTATATAATGTATATATAAATATGATTTTTTTAAATTTTAACAGAAAACTTATCGCGACCCAACCTTAAAGCTTACGTGACCCAAAATTGGGTCGCGACCCACCGGTTGAAGATCACTGGTTTAGGATATAATGTAGCACTAAATATAATGTAATAATAATCTAAGATTTAAAGAAAGCCTTGTTTTCAAAATAGGATGAACCCAATATTTCCTTTTCGTCATTTGTCTGCATCTTCTCATCCTTCGGTGGACGGCCAATAAACACACAGCATCCATCACATTCATTCTTGATGACAATTTGAACTATATTAAATAATATAGTTTTTGACTAGAACATTCCCGTACAACGTGTTCTGTGGCGTGCTAACGCGCGTCCATGTGAACCTAGCCTAAGCATTATCGGGTACTTAGTAGATCGTGATTTATAGATAAAGCGATAATAATTATCGCTTTATCTATAAATCGCGATTATTGCAATTATTACAGCAATTATTGCTGTCGCGGATGTAATATTTGCTTTTTCCATTATAGTCGCTGTATGGAACTCGTAGTTATTGACATCGTAAGTCGTATCGTTCAATTATATTATTATTATTACGAAATATTCTAATATTCTCCTTTTTTGTTTTAATAGTCAAACAATCCTCCTACAATACAGTCCTTTTGTAACATTTGCAAAATCAACCTTTACACGCAAACTGTTTATTTGCACATACTACATATTACACGCAACTGAAGCCCGTACCGGGGCTCAACGAGTTCCATCGGTCCCGTTTGCACGGTCACGTAGCCGCCGTGTTTCGATTTCAATTTTTACTGCCGTTACTCGACGGGACCGCGCTGCGGCGTGATATGCACCGTGTAACGCGGGCAACGGATGGTACGCTCACGCGCGCACGGACATAAACACGGCATCGCGGCGTCGTTTCCAGCAGTGATCTGTTGTAAAAAAAAAAAAAAAAAAACAAAAAAAAAAACCAAAAGGCATACCGTATACGCATAATGTTTCGGTTCAGGGTGAACAACACGTAAACACGTTGCGTACAAATTGGAATGGAAAAAAAAAAATTATCAACGTTATTCCATGATGTTAAGTTGAAACCAATTTTAATAAGCGATTAAAGTGTATAATCTATTGAAAAATATTCCAAAATAATCCGTTGAACTAATTCTATTCTTGATTGGCGAAAAAAAATCAAAAATAAGAGATATGGAGATATGGATATTCTCACGACGACTATGTACGTTATGTAATGACATAGAATTTTTAATAATACAATAATTGCGACGAACCAGTGGTGTATATAGGAGTGGGTGCCTAATGGGCTACAGCCCCCTTCCCCCCGAAATGTTTTAAAAATCTTAAAATTATTTTAAACGTTTGTTATATTTTAATGGTGCTTTATGCTTCTTTAGAATTTGCGTCCAACGTCAAATCGTTTTGCGACATTCTGTAAATGAAATGTAGATAAATACCTACCGTGTCATGTTAGTAATTCTTAGATAGCAGTGATAATTTAACTGTGTCCATAGTAGCTCCTCCCGAAAATATTTTCTGTATACGCCACTGCGGCGAATACACCTATCTAAAGTCATTAGATATGTATACATAGATTATTCAGACAATCGTAATCGTTGTTCGTTAACTAACCTATAAACATGCCATCTAATCATCCGGATTACGAGATTGAATACTCGTATGATGAATAAATAAATGAATAACATGATTAAATGTTTCGTGTAACGAATTATTTTATCGTCGTTATTCCTCGTTGTTCATAACGGCTCCCACGACCCACTGCACTTGCAGTGCCAGATTTAGCGGGGTTATGGAGTGCAAAGCACCTCAAGCTCTAAAACCAAAATCTAAAATTAAAAATATTCTCCGTTTCGATCTTGGATCCGACACTATACACACGAACACGTAATCGTAAATGGCGACAATTACATCCTCAATAGTGCGTAAAATCCGTGCTGCCTCCTCGTCGTTGGGATGTTCCTCGAGTGAATCCATCGGAGACGATAGTGCCTGACCGCGTGTAAGTTCCGCAAAAAAAAAAATCGAGACTACAAATGGCCTTAAATCACGAATGGTATTGTTTACACGTCCGACCGACCGACACCACTACGACGCGGTGTCACGGGGAGACCATTGCCACGCTATTATTTTTATTATTAATTTTTTTTTCTATCCTTTTCATTAATTGTTATTATTTTCATCCCAAGCGTTTTCTCCCCGACGCAATACGTCTAAAAAGCCAGCGAACACCTCATTACCGATGTACATTTATTTCTAATCGATCGAAGAACTTTTTCAAGAATCCGGGTAGTGCAATGAATAAAAACGAATTGTGGTTTTATTTTCCCAGTACGTATACCGTACATGAGTTTATAATAATAATTTATAGTTTAACAACATTGATCTTTCCATTTAAGCACATCATTTTCAATAATTATAATAATTATAATAATAATAATAATAATAATAATAATAATAATAATAATAATAAT